>NC_090200.1:10635000-10932500 GCF_033026475.1 Channa argus | reverse complement strand
ACTCTGATTTCATTTTGAAGGGACAAGCCAAAAGCCATTGATCTTTGATCTTGATCTATTATCCAGGGAACTTTACAATGCCCACAACAGCAGAAAATGCAAGATTAATGAGACAATGACAAAACAGTGTTATATGTGTTATGAAAACAGAATAAATAAATAAATAAAAAACAGCTGTCGACACAATTTTAAAAATACTTTATATTTAATCTCCACTGTACCTGATGTGAAGAGGCTCTGTGGTTCAGGGGTCATGGGCCAGTCAGAGCTGCCGCGGGGGGAGCTGGGGAAGGGGGGCAGGCAAGTAGGGAGAGGGTTAGGATGTCTGAAGTTACTGTTGTCTGAAAAGAGCGACTGCGACTCAGCTGCTGCCCCCTCAAAGGGCGAACGGGCTGTAAGGTCTGACACGCTGATGGGCACCACCAGGCTGGACTTAGTTAAACCCGGGGGAGGGGAGGGGGAGTCACTGGTGGGTACCTAAAAACATATAAATATATTTAAATTTAGACTTTCCCTCTCAGACATGATTCAAAGTCATTCAGAAGGAAATGAAAAATGCGGTTACCTGTGTCTCTCCATTCACCAAACCGACCGACTCTGGAGGTTTGTCACTGGGACTAAAGAAAGCAAAGACAAATTTAGATATAAATAAAAAACAATGCTTAATAAAGCTACTTAGAATAAAAATGTTCTGCTGGACAGTGGTATGTATTACCTGTTACTGTCACAGTTAGAGGAAAAGGGGGACAGAGCACTGCGCTGCCCAGGACCCAGGTCTGTATCTAGCCCTTCAGAAGTAATAACTTCTTGGTCTAGATAATCTAGCAGCGGAGGGGACTTGCGGTCCTCTGAAAGCCCATTGGCCAGTTTGTTATGCCCTGACAACGTCGGCCAGCCATCTTTACCATTGCTACTGTTGGTTCTGTTACACAACAGGAGAGAAACCATAGCACAATATTGAAACTACAATGTGGAGGTCAAAAAGGGAAGAAAACAGAATAAAACAAATAAAGACCTCTGCGTGGAGTTCGATTTGCTTTTTGACTTCTCTGTTCCACATGTTGGAGGTTGTAGAAAGCTAGGGTTTATTTTATAGAGGTCTTGGAGGAGTTTCTGCTCATACTCTTGATGTTTCCCCGCCTAAAATCCAAAATCACCATGAGACAACTCAAGCTTTTACGACCACTGAAATCTCATAGAGGGTAGAGGGAGGACGTAGGATAATAGATAAGATTTTACCTGCATCTCCTCTTTAGTAAAGCTAGCCGCTTCATCCCCTAGTTCATGTAGATACATACAATCTGGTTTGGGACACTGCATACTTTTAAGGAAGTAACTGCAGTACTTTGTTGTGCCTAAAGAAGCCTGTAACAAAAAAAAAACAAAACAGAAATACAAGATCTTGAAAAAAGATTCAGGAAAATGTGTTCTTAAAATTGAAAAGGTAAGAAATTATTTGACACTGTAGGTCAAGTAAGGATGTTCATATCTTACAAACATAAAGAGAAAATAAAATCATCACAATTGAGAAAATCACAACCATAAATAAGATCAACACTTCTTATTGATTCCAAAGGGAAATTGTGTTCCCTTGTTACAGCAGCTCTCTGTGTGAAAAGTAAAAAGAAAAGAAAAGAAGAACCACCATACCAAGACAATAAACAAATTCAAACTACTGATGTATAAGTAAGAAAAAAAACCCCAGCGAGAGTAAAAGTAAATGAAATAAAAACAATACCAATTCTCCATTTGGGGGTGAGCTGAACAGTTTAACGGCCACTGGGAGAAAGGATCTCCTGTGGTGTTCTGTGGAGCACTTGACTGTGATCAGATTCTGGCTGAAAGAGCTCCTCTGTGCAGCCAGCACACAGTGGCGTGGGTGTGAGGGATTATCCGGGATCGAGGAGTTTGGACAACATTCGCCTCTCAGCCAAAACATGCAAAGGGTCCAGCTCCTCCCCAGAACAGAACCAACCCTCCTAAGGGGCTTGTACACAGGTAGGAAGTGGATCACATTTTGGTCAGACCTGCCCGGGTGGGGCAGGTGGGGGGTGGGCAGAAGAGCTGTAGGCCTCTTTAACATTTGCGTACATCAGGTCCAGTGTCTTCTCCACCCTGGTGTGAGAATCCACACACACTGTAAAGGTGGGGCGGGTCTTGGAGAGGGTTGCATGATTAAAGTCACCAGAGATAATAAGGAGGGCGTCGGGATGTTGGGTCTGGACTCAGTGTGTATGACGTCACATGCGCCGTGTGAAGACGCAGAAGGAGGAATATAGAAGACGATCAACATGGCGTGTGAGAACTCTCTGGGAATATAATCAAGGACAGAGGCCGATGGCGAACAGTTCAGGGTCCAGGCAACAGACTCTTTCTTTCATAGTAACATGAAAAGTATTACACCACCTGTTGGTGATGTACATGACCAAGCCCCCTCCATTCCTCTTTCCACTCTCCTCCGATCCATCTACACTGTACGGAAGCTGTCAATACTGATGCATGTGTCGGCCATACTGTCCTGCAGCCATGTCTATGTGAAACACATTAGTCTACACTCTCAAGACACTCTCTACACTTTATTTTCCTTCCTCACCAATGCAGTCAACTTGTTCTCCAAAGACCTCACGTTGCCCATAATTTAGGGCGACTGTAGCGCAGGAGGTAGAGCGGTTGTCCACCAATCCTACATTTGTTGGTTCGATCCCTGGCTCCTCCAGTCACATGTCCTTGAGCAAGACACATCAGAGATGGGAGATGCGGCTTGAATCTTCTCTCCCTCGCTCGCCTATTTTCTTTTCTGCCCCTCCACAACTTCTTGCTGTTTTTCTTCCTATTTCGTGCAGGATGTTTAAAGTCCGAACGCAATTTAAATTCACAGTGCCGGTCTGCTGCAGCCCAATCAGCTGTTACCGACGGTACACAAATGAGCTTGTGCCAGCTCCATACAGCTTGGTCACGCTGGTCACAGCTTGAAGCAGAAAATTTCCGCGATGATAAAAACAAAGATAAAAACTCCTCCAACCGCATGATCAGAGAGGGTTAGCTTTACACAACAAACTGGATACTTTACTATACTAAAATACTACACTAAATAAAATATGAAAAAGTAATAAATAAATACATTTTTAAAAAAAAAGGAGAGTAAGTGCAACAGGCTGCGGCTCGCCCTGCGCAGATCATGAGTAAAACTGATGGGTACTGTAATTAAATTCTTACCTTGAGCGTTCTGCCATCAACAACCACATTGTTCACACATTGTATTGCTCTTAAAGCATCTTCGGAGCGGATGTAAGTGACATAAGCGCTGGCACTAGGCCCCTGAAAAACCAGAAAATGAAAGTAAACATACAAGTCAAACATATTGACTGGAGTTGCGTAATTTTGTTTCTCCTTCGCTCTGGCTGCTATAAGCAGGTGTTTCCATAAATTAATTCCATGCATAAATTTCAAGCATGTAATAAAACATTAATCAGCTTAAACAGTTTCAACTCTAAGGTTTAATTATATTAAATTCTAATCATATCATTATCTGCAAATATTGAAAATAATATACCATCAATTAATATGTAATAAACATATGTTTGTATCAAATTTTAAACAAAACAATATCTCACATTTTAATTAAAAGACTGATTAAACTGTTGATTAAATTATATTATGTCAATACATAATGTTAGTTTGACCCAAGATCACACCTGTGAACCTGCGTAGGATGTGCTATTGTTGATGACCACTTTATGGATTTTACCAAACTTTCCAAAATACTCTGGTCGTTTCAGGACCTGTAGGAAAAATGCAAAAAGAGCTCCTATTAGAGCGTTTTGCGTGCACTACAAGTTCTTTCATAAAACACTATTCAACACAAGCTTTACTTTTATGGTTTCAGTGGGAGGCTACACTGACACAGTGGGAGGCTACACATTCCTTTATATGTATATTAAAATTGCTTTCTATTGAAGTGCTTTTGATCTTTACCGTGTGTGGATGTTAAATATGTGTGATATCAAATCTAGAGGCAAGTGCATTTGATTTTTCACTGCTTTATTCACGTAAAACTAAACTGTTTCCTAGCCTCTGGTGTCGCAGGTAAGTCAATACGCTTGTTAGTGGTGACTTTGTATTTACCTCAGGGTCGGCGAGTCGCTGCGAGAGCCCTACCACAAAGACAAGGTTTCTCTGGACAACTCTGACGCTGGCCAGATGCTTGCGGTTTTCTGTCACCTTCTGCTTCTTCTCGTTCTGTTTCTGCTTCTTTTCATTCTTTATCCTTTGGATCTCCTCCTGTGATAGGGGCTTGTACACAGCAGGATCCTCAGGGTATGGCTACAACAGAGATGAGAAAAAAATTAAGAATTTAGCTCCAATAAGGAAAAAAAAGATATATATATATATATATATATATATATATATTCAAAATGAAATGGTTTTGTAAAGGGTAGTGGGTAACCCACACCACAGCCAAAATGCTGAGTGTTTAAATTTTAAATAATGACTTGAAAAGAAATCAAATAGTTTATGTACTCTCCGTGTTCTCACTTGGACACTCATCACCCTCATTATCATCTCTTCTTTACTAAACACGTTCCCTCTGCTGTCATGTCACATAAATTACCTTTCAGTAGTAGTTACACTCATCATTTTCTCACCTTTCTGCAGGCAGGGCAGAGTCCGTTCTCATCTGTGCGAATGCGATGCCAACAGAAGCGGCAGATCTGGTAGCCGCAGGTGCAGGGGAAGAAGTTGACGTCATCGATCTCCAGTGGTTCCATGCACAGGGGGCACTCCATGGGGTCGTCCTTCATTTCGGGGCTGTGGGACATCCTATGGCACAGCAAGTGTGAGTACTGAAGCTGGTCACAGCGCACAGGGCTAGGAAAAGAAACAACACATGCTGAGTATAATAGGTCCTTAGTTCAAATGACAAAATAAGTGTTCAGTTTTTAATGTAACAATCAATAAACTGTAGTTTGTGGCACTCTTATGCAGTCTATCGTGCAGTACACGGACATTTTGTCTACTTCTTTTACAGTATATAAGAAATGGCTCCTAATATATTGTAGAGCTAAAACAATTTTTGGATCGTCACAAAATGAATCAGCATGTAGGGAAGTATCTAAGAATTATTTTTGTCTGTGTCTATTTTTGTCTGTGTTGTTTTTATTTTTTTCATGATAAATTAGGTTAAAATTTCAAATATTTGGGGGAAATGTGTCTATAAAGCTTTCCAGATCCCAAGTTGAGGTCTTGAACAAAAGTCAAAAACCAAATATATTCACCATATAATGATAAACAAGTAAGAAAAGTTGTGATTGGTCACATTTGATACATTACAAATTGGGCATGTTTTGCTTCAAAACAACCAACAGTCAACTAGTCACTTCAACTGTATATGCAAGTCCTTTAGTAACTCATTATTTGAATGATTTTAAACATGAGTGTCATTCCTGGCTCAACATTTAAAAATGTGAACATGTGATGATTTGGGCTCTGGGTAATTTTAATGGTCACAGACCACAGAAATGACCATGAAGTTGATTCAATGCCTCTCTAAACAACAATGAACATATAACCTTCTCTGTGGTAGGACTTATTGCAGTGCTGCATGATTAGACTACCTTAGAATTTGCTAGACTCACAAAATAATCTGGAAATGGGAGTTTGCAGCTCAGGGCAGCATCATGGATTACTGAGTTTAGAAGTTTACCTGCAACTTACACAACGTCACGACGGACGTCAAAGCGTAAAATGGCAAACGGCGCTTATTGACATATGAATAGTCTGTTTTTAGCAGTAAACGACAGCCCGGTCTCTACGTGACAACATCACTGCCAGTGGGCGAGCTAAATGACAAAGCCAGACTGATTAAAACCGTCAGTGAATAACACAATAACAAGGAATTGCCAACATTTCTCATACTTGGCAGTATTTTGCTAACAAATGACCAAGTATAGAAGTATCACAGCTTTACTGTTTTACTCGCATATATCAGCTGATTGGTAAAGTCGTGTCTGGAGGCTTAATATCTTGTAAGCTAGACTGGTAACTTTAGCTGCTATCTCTTCTGGATCCTACATTATGACAGATGTTATTTGACTAACGCTCGGCTAAGCTAACATTAGCGGCGAAATGGTAAAAGAAGCCGGTCTGACAGAGAACAAATATCCAGAAGCAACTGTCAGCTTAAACACAAAAAACACAAATGGATGAATATGAACTCGATATTAACGTAAGACGCTTTGAGAAACGTATGACATAATGCCACACTGTCTCCTACATGATATCTGACAGCTTGTTTTATGCTAAGCGCTAGCATAGGCGTAGCTAGCAGGCTACATTATCTTCAAAATGTACAGGGTTTTGGAGCCAAGCTTACGACGCGGCCTACACAAGCTAACGTTGAACTGGAAGCAAGTTGTTGGCACTATAAACAAGTGACACTGCTCTCACGACATTAAGATTACAAGTGTCCAGTTATCACATAAGCTTGAGAAAACTCCCGTGTCACTCCGTAAAATCTGAACAGACACAAATGCCCTTTATTTAATGGGGGATACTGGAAGCTGGCTAATCAAGCTAGCAACTTGGCTATCGTAAGCGTTACTTACCCTGTCCGTATTTAGCTTAGAATTCCACTCCAAGGGAGTCACACCAAATTGGGCGGGGACTGCGAGTCAATGTTGCTAAAATGTCAAAATTTATGTAACCGGCCTCCTAAGATAACCGTAGCTGTGTTATTCTGTTGTAACTAAGAGGCTACAAAGATGTTTTACGCCTTTCTTTTCTTGGTATTGAGACAATTTACGCTCAAACCACCATCTTAACTAGCATTAAAGTAGGGAGGAGGGAATGGGGGCAAGTATTCTGTGCTACTGAGTCTGCGCAGCCAGACAGGTGGATTATGGGGAATTGAGTTGTCAGTGGTCCTAAAATAGAACGAAGGAAACGTTTTCTACAAACCTCTGCATTATGACGCCATAGACAAGAGTATAAACTTGTGCGTTTATGCACTGGAACAAATTACACGTGAGGCTCTTTACTAAGAAATAAACATTTCTCATGTGTTCCTTTTCCGCAGGATTAACGTTGAGTTAAACGTCTCCACAAAGCAATTTGGACTTTTCAATCTGACCAAAGGGTTTTTTTTTTTGTCCTTTCGGTTCATCCCGTGAGTTCAGGGTCGCCACAGCGGATTATTGTCCGCATGTTGATTGATATAAATGAAAACCAGTAACCATCCCAACTATGTGTCCAGTAATACTTGTAGTGAAATAATTGAGTGATTTTAAGTAGTATACTATCTGAATATGTCCTTCTTCATCGTTGCTAAATATTTTTGTTTTATATTTTTTTGTTTAATTAAAATTGCCAATTACCTTTTAATTTATGAACAATCTTATTTACAAACAATTGCAGTCATGATGTCATACAAAAATCAAGACAATATGATACTTTAAAAATAAAAAACAAACATGATTTAATATTAAATAAACTTTATTGTAAATTGTGTCATATCTCACATTTATTTACTGTGTGACAATGTTAAACTATGGTTTCATATGAATTCAAACACATAAACAAATCTTAAGGCTGAAAAATGTGAAAATATTAAACATACAAATGCATAATAAACAGTATATTCACAATATCTCCCTCAATGTTTTTCAAAATTCAAAATACTTTTTACTCTATCCACATAAAGGTCGGTTTAGGTTGAGTCTGGATTTTGTCGGGATCTACAGACTCTAAGGTGAGTGTAGGTGCGATGGGGTGTGGTGATGCCAAGGACAACCTTGCAGCCATAAGCCCCATTCGAACACAGCTGTCTGTGTCTCTTCCCTGTAGAATCCCAGCCATCAAGGCACCTGCAAGACTGCAGACAGCAAATAGGAGTGTGTTAGAATGTTTACACGATATTTTGGATGTGTCAGAAATACTGGCAGAGACAGCAACAGACTGAAGGTCATAGGAAAGGAGAAGAAGCACATATCAAAGCGGCACAAGAAATTCTAAAAAGAAAAATCTGAGGTAAACTTAAGCACCTGTCCCCTGCTCCTGACACATTTATCAACTCTTTTCCAGTCAAAGGCAGTGCTGAGTAATGTAGAGCACAAAGCTTTCTTCTCTGCAAACAGAAGTAGAGCAAAGCTTTAGCTTATCTAGCACCATCACAGCATCTCATCATGCTCATCAATTTAAACATAGACAATGTTTACCCTGATCTGTTTCCTTGGCTGCAGGTTGACCGAGCCAGCATCGTGCTCTCCACACACCAACAGCCCATCAGCCCCCAGAGTCACCACCAAACAGTGAAGATGCTCCAGGAGGGGGCGTGAAAGAGCCATAGCAACACTTAGCACCTCCTCCAGTGAGCTCGGCAGCTCTGCCAATACAAAAGATAAAAACCACATCCTCAGCTGCTAACAAGCTATTTCCATTTTTCACAAGAAACTGAACTAATGAGAAGTGTTATTGCAAATATGTAAGAGCAGAGTAAATACTGTTTTCTGTCTTTAAGTGGACATGCATTTACCTTTAGGTGTTGAGTAACCCAGTGTTTTGTTCATAGTGCACAACTCTGCCAGGTTTGGGGATGAATAGGACAGAGACTTCCAGGCATCTGACAGGAAAGGCTTACAAGCCTTTTCTGAATCAGTTGGCTCATACCAAACTATGACAAACATCAACCAACATATCAGATCAAAATAAAATAAGCTACTATTTATGATAATTCATTATATTTTAGTAACCTTCTCCATTTGACTACTGTACCATTAATGTTGTGCTTTTTGGCATTAGAACAAATATAGTCGATTGTGGAGACAGGGATATTTCCATCAAGACACACAAGAGTGGCTGATAAAAGC
Source organism: Channa argus (assembly GCF_033026475.1). Classification (NCBI taxonomy): domain Eukaryota; kingdom Metazoa; phylum Chordata; class Actinopteri; order Anabantiformes; family Channidae; genus Channa; species Channa argus. The sequence continues at coordinate 10,923,636 of NC_090200.1, read as the reverse complement.
TGCTTCTCAAACTGTGAGACCTAAAACACATACAAATACTTATTAGTGTAATAAGTAAAAAAATCTGTAACATATTTTTAAAACCAGAGGTACTTCACAGGTGCACACACAATATAACACCATAAAATAACAAGGAGACTTTCAGAAAATCAAACACAGAGACAACAGAACACACTGGATCCACTAATGATTATTTTAGTCATTGAGAATCTGTCCCTTTCTTTTCCAGTTATTAATTCATTTATTTGGTCTGTAAAACCTTAGAGTAGAAATCGTTCTATTTTTGTGACGCTCAAACTGACATTTGCAAATTGCTTTGTTAAAACAACAGCTTACTGCAGATATTGTTTACTTTCTTTGGCAGATAAAAAAACTAATTTAACTAAATCAACTAAGATGTGATGACCACAGATTTAAAGATTTAAATTCTAGTCAATTTTAAAAATCTCATTCTTGATGGTGGCAATCCTTCAAAAGTTTGGTTAAAATTCACACATTTATATGTTATTATGTAACATATAAGCATACACTACATGCACATGCAATGTGCCAGTCTTGTAAAATTAACTCTTCATCCCACATTTGTGTCGGGTAATGTGCTTTGCACTGTACCATCTACTGGGCTACTGGGCATGAGAGAACTAATGAGCTTAATTACAATTAATAATAAGAGCAAAACTTTAAAGAATATTTCACAAAATATAAAAAATGACAAATACCCTTGTGAGTTCAACTTACATAGTGCTCTGTGATATGCTGATGAATATCCATGTCACCCAATCCAAGACTCAGTTCTCCACCCTCAGTTATAACAGCACAGTAAGTAGCTGTACTTTGCTCTTCCAGCCTTGCCACAGCACTTGTGTTCTTACCAGAAATAGGGAACAAATCAAGCATGTAACATTTATATAAATGGGTAAAGGAATTTTAATTTAATTCACAACCAACTGTTCACACACCATGTGTTTACAGTAGTTTAAAATTGCATCACTGTGGGAATCAGCTCCAGTGGCAGAAATCAACAATGGTCTCTGGCCTAGGCGACTCAGAGAGTCTTAAGGAGAAAACACAAAAGAAGTGAGCATGAAACAAGGAGATTTAAACTGTTGATAAAAAACATTTGCATGAACATGATCAGATAAGACTCACCCGCAATATTCCGCCCCACACCACCAAATGACTGAAAGACACTTCCTGGATTAGTTTGCCCAAACTACAAGCCACAAAAAGTGTTCTCAGAAGTTATACCTTACATAAGATGGCCTAATATGACTGACGATAGATGTGTGTTGTAGATTTAACTTACATGAATTGTTTTTGCTTTCCCTTTAGCAATAAAATCCACATTTATTCCTCCAATGACAACCTTAATGTAAATGGATAGCATTGTCTGTATTGTAATAATATTTGACTAAACAATGAAAATACTGCATAGAAGTCCATCACACATGTTTATACTCACAATGTCTGTGACTGTGTCTGATATGGGTTGTCTGGGATGAGGGGTTTTGCTTCTTACGTCTCTCTCAATTCTTTGTTTAGACAGTGCACAGGCTATTTGACTTCCAACTCTGGCATTGTTACGAATGAGAGCAATGTCTAACAACATCACAAGTTAAGGACATTTTAGAAAACAAATCCTCTTTACTTTTTTGTTCCAATAATTTAATATAAGCCTATTATGTATGTGAGCACTCAATGATTCAGGTTTACTGGAGGATACTGGCCTGAAGGGACTTTCCTTTAGTCAACTCGTTGACCTTCTGAAGGATGAAGGGTGTCACATCTCTTCCTGTGATACCTTTAACACTGAGTGAATCAAAAAGGAACAGAAGGGGTTTTTTCTTAGAACAACAGACTGTTTTAATCAAGCTAATTGTCAAAAAGAAAATGAAACAATTTTTCCAACGATGTCACTGATCGGAAAGTGTCATAGCTATGACTGATCTGTGTTGCCCTGGTGACCACCTCTGTCTCTCCTCTTCACTCTGCTCTTGCTCTCTCTCTCTCCCCCATTGCTCTGCCTAATCAGTCATACCCCACCTCACCTGTTGCCTCCCCTATATATGCCCTGCTCACCTACTCCTCTTTGTCAGAATGGCTTCCTGTCTCCTGAGTGTTGTTGTCTGTTGTCTCTTGAGTGTCACCTGGATTTTCTTGGAATTATTATTTTTTTGGGCCTTTTGGACCCGTGCTTCCAGTGATATCTTCTACCTTGTTCCCCTGGTTGTTTGCAACCCAGTTGTGGATTATTACATTGAACTCTGGTCAGATTTTGTGCAAGACCGAAGATTTTTGCTACTTTAGTTTTGTTGCTACTTCGTATGTAAATTGAGTTGTTACTTTGTTCCTATAATCAGTGTTATCTGTCATCCCTCCAGTCCTCACCTCTTCTCCCTGCCACTGTCTTCCACTACCTTGCCTGTCCTGCCTTATCTTCTGGGTCCTGTTAACTCTGATACAAAGCCAGAAGTGGCTGTTGGGGCTGAAAGACACTTTCCTCACCTCACTTGTGCTACTGCAGCCTGTATAGCATCCTCTATCTGTTGGCCTGCTGCTGCATGCTCCTCAGGAATGGGCACGGCTAAAAGGACACCACTTTGAAGACCCAGTGACAGACAACTTGCTGCAAGAGACACACAAAGGTTCATATAACAGAAAACAATAGCAACAAACCAGGTGTAAACGCATACTTTGACCCAAACACTTTACTTGTTAAAATCTGAAGTGACAATGAATATGTCGAGGCTTATAAAACCTCTCAATGTTGAAGTAAAGGTAAAGCGCTTTATTTGTCATTATACATCAGATAGAGGGTTAGTCCTGAGCCTTTGTAACTGGTTGCACCTCCATAATGGGCAAACCTGACCTGGTCCCTAACACACTTGTTTTTTTGGTTTTTTTTATTAGGGATATAAAGCAGTGATATACCAATCAGAGTGGCAGCCTCCTCAGGGTTGCTGACTTGGTACGGGGAAGTGAATCCACTTTGTGGAGAGAAGAAAGCAGGGAAATTCTTTGATGATCCATAGCTGGCTACACAGACACCCTGTGTCTCCTGATGAAAGATGTGTAAAACAAATAACCAGTGGTAGTAGTTAGTCACTTATCTCAAACACTATAATAAATAGCTAGATATCTAACACATACAATGCCTGCCCTAAAAAGTCGAAGAGCCTTCCACTGGGCAATTGTTGCAGTGAGAAATGTCTGTTGGCAAGTTATTCAATCTAACTGATGCAATCAGTAGCTGACTACCTGAAAATACTAAATGACCAGGGTTTTTTCCATCGTGGGTTTTTTTTTTCCTCTCCTAATGGAACAGGCATGTTTCAAGATGACAGTGCCAGAATTCATTGGGCTAAAGTTGTGAGAGTGGTTCAGGGAGCACGAGACATCATTTTTACACATAGATTGGCCAATATATCCCCCTTGAGAATCTTTAGGACGTGCTGGAGAAAACTTTATGCCATGGTCTGACTCTCCCATGATTAAGGCAATATCATGGTGAAAAATGAATGCAACTCTGAACCGAAATAAATTTTACATAGTATTAAATTGCACAAGGTGAGGCCAAGGCAAATGGGTGATGCAATCCAACAAAATGGACCACATAAAGGTAGTCCATTTTGTTGACTTTTTTTGGTCTGGGTAGTGTATTTAACTGGCTGAAGTACAAACTCAAATATCAGTTTGCTGATATACAGAGTATTCAGAAAAATGATCTCATTATTCTTACGAGGAATTCGAGGGTGCGACCAATGTCCAGAATAGATTTTACCCCAGCTGAGACAACAGCAATAGAAGTCCTGCCCAGCTCTGTCAGATCTGCACTGATGTCCAGATCTGGAGAAATAATCATGTAGTCAATGTTTACTTATATTAAGGTTAACAACCTGTTATTCTTCTTCACGTATCAAGACTCTACACACACTTAGTATGATATTCTTATACTTGAAGCCCCTCCTCAGAGTGAACTATCCCATCACTTCCTGGTTTGACCTTTACTTCGCCTGGAGGACACTCTGTTGATGACTGCCTGTTTGACTTAAGATAGCTGTTGGTACACCTGATGGTGGGATTCTTTACTCTGAGAGGGGCCTCACAGTGTGACAAGAAGCCAAAATCAACTGGTTAGTTGGTGTTAAAGTATATGGTATATGTAAAAGGAAGAATATTGTGCTTACTCTTCTCTCCAGATCTGTGAACTCCTCCAATACCTCCTGTGACAAACACAGGGATGCCAACGTAATGTGCCGCTATCATGGTGGCTGACACTGTTGTTCCTCCAGTGAGTCCCTAAAAAAATTAACACTTACAGTGAAAAATAGTATTAAAATCACTGGCAAAAATGGCAGAATAAGGTCAACAAATTGAATGCTTCCACTATCAGACCAGCTTGTATTAGTATTTTGGACACAGACGTGTGATTTGCACTCTCACTTTGCTGACGACATATGGCAGATCACGGCGGGACACCTTCACAGAGTTCTTGCTGCCGGCGAGGCAGTCAAGCTCCTCTGATGACAGACCAACATGGACTTTACCCTCAATGATTGCCACTGTGGCTGGAGTGGCCCCTTCAGCTCGCACAATGGCCTCCACATCCTTTGTTGTGCTGGATGAATGCATTCATTGTGGTCATTGTCAATGATCGAAAGCAATATTAAGAGATAAAATCAGAATGTGTTGACACTTGGAGGTCATTCAGGGCACCTCAGGTTGTGAGGATAGGGCATGCCATGTGTGATAATAGCGCTCTCAAGGGCAACCACTGGTTTGTTTTCTGCCAGTGCCCGTGATACAGATGGATGGACTCTGAAGAGGCTGTCTATAAGAAGAGTGAATAGAGTCAGGGTTAATTCACAAAGCATCCGAATAATTATCACTATGTTTTGAGCTGTGTGTGCAATACACTTTTTAATGAGAGGATGTATTCACCCTTTTTGCACCATGTGCTCTGATATGTCCCTCTTCTCAGGATGAGGGTGGAGGCTCTTTTTAGCAGCCTCATTCTGTTCCAAGTTTGTGGGAAACCCTGAAAACATAGAGTTTTAAACTTCAATAAAATAATCAGCTGCATTTACAAGTAAATCAATTGTCTTTCACTGTTGCAGCACAAAAGTATGATTAATCTGTTAGTTGCTATGGATTCTGTTCAGTGATTCCCTCTGATACAGCACTTGTATTTAAAGAAATTCTTGGACTCTTTTCTAGGAAGTTTTTAAGAGTTTAATCTTTTCAGTCCAACAGTCTCATGTCCAATTTGAACAACAAAGCAACAAAAACAAAAAATAACATTACCTCAGCTTGTTGAAGGAACAATCTCAATGTTTTTTCAATTCACTGCAATGTCCACTTCAGCGAGTAGAAGGATTTTGTTTGCCCGTGACTTAGTTTGTCTGTCCTCCCCCTTTTGGCCAACTCTCAAAAACTCAAACCCAAATTCCAGAGCTGGCGTGTGTATTGGGTTTTTTCCCACTTCACTCCCATACGCACTAAACTTTCTTGCTGAAATGTTCTACACCATCAGTGACAAAAATAAAAGCTAAAAATGGTAATTAACTCATTTTGTGCTGCCGTCAGTTGAATATCTCACCGGTGATACTGCCAGATACACCAAAAATACACTTTACCCATCTGAAAAGTGTATCAGCGTTATAGACATGACCTAATTTCTAGAACAAACAGGTTGTGTCTTAAAATGCTAAAAAAAACAATGTTTCCACAAACACAATGTAGTGCTTACCTTTTCCACTGCAACTAAAATGCTGGAAACGTTGCCCAGAAGGTTGAACATTGACCTGTACAATGTTTACACAGCCCAAAAGCATCAACCACAAATCTCTGTTGTCTAAACTAGTCTGGAATCATTTCTTGGTGTAAATGGATGATATTCACCATCAAAGCAGTAAACTGCAGAACAGAAAAGAAGGCAAGCAAGTATACAATATGGTACATAATTTATAGTAACTAATCCTTTAAAGAAGCATTTGTGTACATGGAAAAGGCCACAAAGACAATCATTATACACTGTAGTTTACCAACATTTCTGCCTCCACTCAACATTAAATAACACAATCTTTTATTAAGTTTATGCTTATTCAATTCAATTCAATTCAACTTTATTTATATAGCGCCAATTTACAACAAAGTCATCTCAAGGCACTTTACAGAATAAAGTCCAGACTACACAAGTATGTAGAAGTAACCCAACAAACCCCCCTTGAGCAAGCCCTAGGCAACAGTGGAGAGGAAAAACTCCCTTTAATGGGAGAAACCTCCAGCAGAACCAGGCTCAGGGTGGGCGGCTATCTGCCTTGACCGGTTGGGGTGAGTGGAAAGTGGAGAAAGAAAAGAAAAGAGAGAGGGTGTCTGCTCCCCGAATTTGGATTGGAAGCTGGTTCCACAGGAGAGGAGCTTGATAGCTAAAGGCTCTGCCTCCCATTCTACTTTTGCAAACTCTGGGAACCACAAGTAGGCCAGTATTTTGGGATCGAAGTGGTCTAATCGGGCGATACAGGACTATGAGATCTTTTAAATATGATGGAGCTTGACCATTAAGAGCTTTGTATGTAAGAAGCAGGGTTTTGAACTCTATTCTAAATTTTATGGGAAGCCAATGAAGAGAAGCTAGTGAAGGTGAAATATGATCTCTCTTTCCTAATCCAGTCAGCACTCTTGCTGCAGCATTTTGGATTAATTGAAGGCTTTTTAGAGAGTTATTAGGACACCCCAGAAGTAGGGAATTACAGTAGTCCAACCTAGAAGTAACAAACGCATGGACCAGTTTTTCGGCATCACTTTGAGACAGGATGCTTCTAATTTTAGCAATGTTCCGTAGGTGGAAGAAGGCTGTTCTAGAGATTTGTCTTATATGTGATGTAAACGCCAAATCTTGGTCAAATATAACTCTAAGGTTCCTCACCGTAGTACTAGAGGCCAAAGTTATGTCATCTAAAGTAACTATATTGTTAGACAGCATATTTCTCATGTTTTTAGGCCCAAAGAGGATGATTTCAGTTTTGTCTGAATTTAGAAGTAGGAAATTGTAGGAGATCCAGGTCTTTATGTCTTTTAGACATGCTTCAAGTTTGACTAATTGGTTAGAATCTTCTGGTTTCACAGATAAATAGAGCTGGGTATCATCTGCATAGCAGTGGAAGTTTATGGAATGTTTCCTAATAATTTTGCCTAAAGGTGACATGTACAGATTAAAAAGTATTGGTCCTAACACAGAGCCCTGTGGAACTCCATAGCTGACTTTGGTGCATAAAGAAGAGTCATCATTAACATGAACAAGTTGGAATCTGTCTGAGAGATAAGATTTAAACCAATGTAATGTGGTTCCTTTAATCCCAAATCCATGTTCTAGTCTCTGTAATAAAATGTTGTGGTCAATGGTGTCAAATGCGGCACTAAGGTCTAGTAAGACGAGTACAGACACAAGTCCATTATCTGAAGCCAGGAGAAGATCATTGGAGACTTTTACCAGTGCTGTTTCTGTACTGTGATGAGCTCTATATCCTGACTGAAAGTCTTCATACAAATTATTCCTGTAAAGGTGATCACATAATTGTTTTGCAACTACTTTTTCAAGGATTTTAGAAATAAACGGGAGATTTGATATTGGTCTATAGTTGGCTAAATCACCTGGATCAAAACAAGGTTTTTTAAGTAATGGTTTGATTACAGCAACTTTATAGGCCTTTGGTACATAGCCAGTTTCTAAAGATAGGTTAATCAAATCTAATATGAAAGTGTCTATTAAAGGTAGAACAGCTTTAAGCAATTTGGTTGGAACAGGGTCTAAAAGACATGTTGTTAGTTTTGAGGAGGCGATAGTTGAACTTAGCTCAGTGAGATCTATGAGTGTAAAGCAGTCTAAGATGGATTGGGGCCTTATTGAGGATTCTATAGCTGTTGTACATGGAGATTTAGCCGTAATATTTGTAGGGAGGATCTGGTGAATCTTTTCCCTAATGGCTACAATTTTACTAGTAAAGAAAGTCATAAAGTCATTGCTGCTCAAAGTTAAGGGAATACTAGGCTCAGCAGAACTATGGCTCTTAGTCAGCCTGGCTACAGTGCTGAACAGAAACCGGGGGTTGTTCTTGTTTTCCTCTATTAATGCGGAATAATATGCTGTTCTGGCATCACGGAGAGCTTTTTTGTATGTTTTTAAACTGTTTTTCCAGGCTAACCGGGATTCTTCTAAATTAGTGGAACGCCACTTCCTCTCTAACTTTCGTGTTGCCTGTTTTAAGCTGTGCATTTGTGAATTGTACCATGGAGGTCGGCTCCTCTGATTCACTACCTTCTTTTTTAGAGGGGCAACTGTATCTAGTATCCTACGCAGTGAGGCGGTGGAATCGTCAACTAAATAATCAATTTGCACAGGAGTAAGATGGCTACTCACCATAGTATTGACACATGGTGGTGAAAAAGATGAAGAAATAATTTCTTTAAATGTATTCACAGCATTTTCAGATAATATATAAATATATATTATATATATTATATAAATATTATATATCTATTAATATACACTGGCAGACCATTTGTATATTGTTGTTCCTGTGAAGTTAAGAAACTGTGCGTCATTAAACAGCAGTAGGGGGAACTGTAATCACATTTTACTCAAACAGCAAACAATTAAGAAGCTTTTTATCAGCATCTCATGACTCTAATGAGGTCAAATCAAAGGGTTGAATTCAGCTGAAGACATCAGCTGAAGCTGATCTGTGTGAAGTCCTGTTTTGTCTGCAGTGAAATCACTTTCTTGTGTCTTCACATGGTTGGTGATTTGGGTGGAGTCAGGCACACAATATGTAATAAAAAAGTTGTTCCTGGGATTTCAGACAGAATCCATGCCTCTGCACTGTCCGTAGTTGACGCTTTCTCCAGCCACTGGTAGGATTTTTAAAATGCTGTATCACCCACTTCTTTTATCTGCTGGTGGTACAGACCTTGAAGGGGTTTGTCCTTCCATGATGGTTCCTGTTCCACCTTCTCTTGCTCCTGTGGTTTCTTCTGCCTGATGTATTTACTAAGCACATCATCACTTGTTGCCATTTTCCTAATGTATTCTTATATCTTAGTAGTTTACTCCTGGATAGATGGATAGATAGGATAGATTTCATATGAGGTCTCCTCAACATCCAACTCTGTGCTCTCCAGGAGTTCATCTTCAAACCACTGTGGATTCTCCAGCTGGTATGCCTGGAAAGCCTCTAATGCATCCCGCAGAGCTCTACCTGAGAGGCACTGATGATAGTTGTCCTCTGAAAGTCCTTCAATGTGATTCACTGCTCCGGGTCGATGCTTTTCTGTGTCCAGGATTCTGAAAAAGAGCTCCTCAAACTGTTTCATAAGGTTGTACCGGACTGTAATGTTAAATGGTGAAGGAACATCATCTTCAGAACAAACACAATCAAAATAGGCCACAATGTACTTTTCAAATGAAGCAGATCGAATAAAATGAGGGACAATGAGGCTGAGGGCTGGAGTGAGCATGTCACCTACAGGTGAATGAACATCCTCTCTTAGAAAGACCTGTTTGTCACCACACATGGCTTTCCATTTGGCTTGTACCCCTGGTGAGCACAAGATTAGTATTTTATCTGAAGAGCTCTGTATTTGCTGTCTGTGCCAGTCCAACCACTGGATGCTTCCCAACACTCCCAGCCTGGTAGAGTCTAACAGATCCAAGACCACCTCAGTACCACATTTGGTTGCCAGGAAGCCACAAAGCTTGAGAACAATGTTTTTATATAATGGGTGATCAAGGGAGTAGATGATGAGGACTCGTTTTCTTTCTTGGACTTGAAAACACTCTGGTTGTTCTTTGGCAGCAGATGAGGATGTTTTCACAGGAGCTGAAAGAAGAATATAGTAGGATTATATTTTCTAGTTTATTTTTATTCTTAATAGAGTGCATTTATAAGAGACAAACCTTTATGAATTACTCTCCACAGTAAATAAATAAGGAAGCCATCAATGATAAGCAGCCCCAAAGTGGCCTTTATAATTGAAGTCCTTGGTGGATAATCTGAAAAACAAACAACAACAAAATAATTACAAATGATGGTTTAAATACCTTTTCAATTGCACAAAGTGAAAATAATGTTATTAGGACAGTACATTTCAGGCTGTAGAATATAAACACATATTTATTAAAACTGGTCAAAAAGCTTGGGAACCGTCGATTTGCAGTCTGCACAATATTATGATTGAAAATCTACCGTGCTGTATACAGTAAATGTCTAAAATTTTACTTACAGTGGCAGTAATTGATACTCCTTTTTGGGCGCCAACAGTCATTCTTGCACCGTGTAAAAAACGGCTGAATCTTCAAAACAAACAGGTGAGCTTTCAATGTTATACCTTCACACGCAAGATTACAATGTTAACTTTTAGGGATGTGACATTAAAGTGACAATGAACTCACCGTTAACGACAACTCGCATTCTGACAGCTCCCACAAATCTAAGTCTAACGTCACATTCAGCGATTTCCGGTTCCCCTGTTTGTTTGATAAAATGATAAAATATACTGTACTTTGGCTTAATGTGCTCACACTACAGTATATTGACAAAGATACAGCAGATAATATCTAGACAGTGTCAAAACTTGTGACTCGTTCTTGAAAATATACTGTAAGTGACATCAAAAGAATACTTACCTTTGAAAGATTCTTTAAATATTTGAAGCCAGGACTCTCGATGAAGATCTGATATCTCTCTGAATACAGTGCTGTCTCAAAACCCAAAACAACATACATTTTTTTATGTTCCTTGTCAATAGACACATCAGTGGTGATGTGAGGGTTCCACAAACTGCCTGAAATGAAAAACATGCACAATGTCTAGATGATCCAGGATCTCTTACACTGGATCCATTAATAATGGTAATATGTAAAGAAGTCAGCATTTACCATTTTCCAAACAAAACTGGGCCATTTTGATTCTGCTGTCATTGCATCCTGGCCATAACAGTACATACAATGAATTAATTAACATTTTAAAGTGAAGAAGTATCAAGTCAGTCTGTGAAATGTGCTGACAATATTGGGATACATACATTGGTCATACCTAAACCGAGTAAGAGCACGGAGCCAGTTTAAACACAGTATAAACCTTCCTTAAATACCACGTTAATAATCAGTTTCATTATTCAGTACATTCAATGATCATTAAGATTTTCGGTTTCTAATCTAGATGTGCAGATAACTCACCTGGGATTGCAACTTGTTTTCTGATCATTTCTGTTTCTCCACCCTCAGGTTCGGGCAAATTCAAAACTGAGATCATATAATTATGTCCAGGCTCTACCACAACTTCATCCAAGGAAAATGTCCACTAATAAAAAAATAAAGCTTAGATTTTTTTCTGTTAATATAATGTATAAAAGCTGGCAATGCTATAGCAAACACTGTATAAACTAATATGTGTCCATCTTACCCTCTCTTTGTTTGGATTCAGTTGTTGTTGGATTCTTAACAAATACTGTACACAAATACTTTGATTTGTGCTTTTATCCAGAATTTTTATCTCTGATCCAGAAAGGTTAAACAGACTTGCTGTGATTAGAAGAAGATGTACATTTACATGAATGCTATTGTTTATGCATACACGTTTGATCAATCACTGGCTGGGTTTATATTTTATTGAGTACATTTTAAAACCCGAGATACAACTAACAACACTGTGCTATGTTTTATGTAGCAGTACTACAGATTTGACCATTACTCACCATCTGCCTTCAGTTTCCATGTCACATTTACAACAGGAACAAGCTCATCTTTGTCCTGTCCAGTTCCCAGCTGCTCTTTATTGTCCCACTCTGGGCCAGTAGGAGCATGTTGAAGTGGTACAACCATGTGATTGCCAGAGCAGTTACCTGGCATTGACAATGGTGTGTCAATTAGGATGAGACAGAAATTTACAAGCTACAAGGCAATATATGAAGTAATTAATATTAAAATTGGCCTGACCTACACCACCTGCAACATTAAGTAATGTTTACACATTAATGTATCCACAAATTCAAATGTAATATATTATACTGAGATAGGACATTTTGCATAATTAGTACTTTTACTTTTGCTGCTTGTACCCTAGGGTACTGCCACTTTTCGTTCTTTTAATGTACTGTACTAGTTAACCATGTCGCTACATACACACAGAGTAATCATTTAAACTTTGATGATGTGAAAAATAAGATACTCACGGATTTTGCAGTGACCAAGACCCTGAATAAGCACAAGCCAAAACAGAACACATGCAGTACCTTCATGAAGCTAGTATTATAAACACACTTCAGTTAGTTTTTACTTTGAGCAATCATTTGTACATAAGATTGAATTCTCACCTGCTGACTGCAGTTCAGACGTTTGTTAAAAATTCTAAGACAAGACGACATTGTGAGTCCAGTTGTCAAAAGAAAACAGAAAAAAGCAACACGGCACATTTTGCAGTAGCTACTTTGGGTCCACAGTTCAGAGAGAAAAACGTTAAAAACTACAGAATAAAGATGAAAAAAATTCTAAGCGTGAAAAATTCAGCATTTTGCATGAGATTACAGTTTCATTATGATCAGATTTCTACTGGCGGGATGTGTTAAATGTCAATGTCTGACACTGACATCACACTACTCAGGAAGGATGTCCTTATCAACTGTGGTTTGTTGTTTCCTTTCTCATTAGCTGGAAATAATGCAATAGTCTCTTAACTTGTACCTAGAATGTTCTTCACTCATTGTGTTGTCTGGACTGTATTTTGACTGACCTCAAACTGCTTTCTCAGAACATCAAATTGTTGCCAGTCAGAGAACCGACTAAATGTAATGAGTGTGCATGTGTGTGTGTTAAACAGTATAAGGTTAATAGAAAGTGATCTGAACACACAAAGCCAACAGAATACCCAGATTTTTGATCACTAGACCTCCAGCTATTCATTGCTAAACTACGTAGCAGGAGAACAATTTGACCTGTCTATCTGTTAATTCCTGTTACTTTATCTGAACTCAACTGTATCAAGTTGCAAAACACTAATAAGACAGACCGGTAAAGAGACAGACAGTCACTTGCCATTTAAATCTGACCAGAAGAGACAGAAGAGTTTGTATTTCAGTGATGTCATGCGGATTTTCAACCAGAATCCTGGTGGCACTGTTATCCATCAGTACAGCTACCATCAGTTAAAAATGCTCTTGTGAAGAATCCTTACAGTTAGTTACAATAAGCCACTTTTGGGAATCCAACTGAGACTCAAGAGACTTAAAACACATTTACCAAAGGCACCAAGTACTAACACTGTGTTAACACCGGTGGTCTCTCATAGACATGCGCATGGTGCCGTTTGCATCAGCATGTGAATGGCAGGGTCTGACCTTCTCTGATCGGCGAGCACAGCGAGCCTTGCTCCAAATATTTAGAAAGGAATATCTCTGCCAGTGCTGTTCTGTGAGTGTGTCACCTCTACATTATTGTTGTTTTTTTCTTTTACAGAGTCATCACAGCTTGAACATTAACTTTGTGTCTTCTTTCTCCTGTGGTTGTGCTTCTCTCTCTCTGTTTCTGAAAAAAAAAAAAGGTAAATGGTATGGTAATACATTTTTTGTACCTTTTTGATGGCCAAAATGTGCGAACTGTACCTTAGGGGACATAAACAAACTCCTTCTCTACCCCTATTTCTATAGCAACATAATTAAGACCTTACTTAAATTAGAAAGTGAACACTGAAACATTAGATGTCGTTAACATTTAGTCAAAGCACCAATACGGCCTGCCATGAGAAACAGTATACTCATAGTTGTCAAAGGATGTTTCATCTGAAGAATTTACACTTCAATCCATCCATCGCTTGCCTACCTCATCTTTCATTCTGCAAGAGGCGGGGTATACACTTGGCAATATATCTCAGGACCAACAAAGAGAGACATAGACAGACAGACAACCATTCACACTCACATTCACACCTACGGGCAATTCTAGAGAGAGCAGTTAGGCTAACATGCACGTCTTTAGACTGTGGGAGGAAACTAAAGTAACTAGAGAAAACCCACATAAAAAACTCCATCAGAAAAGCTGCAGTTGGCAGTTGGATTTGAGCTAGTACCTTCTATCTGTGAGGAAACAGCATTAACCACTGCCTAATTTACACTTTTAAATCAGTCCTAATAAAATGTAACCTATCAGCTTTCTTAAACAAGGCATCTGTAAAACAACCGGTATGAAACAAATAAAATGAGCAGACATGCTCAGGGCACCTGATATAAGTGAAAAGGACAACTCGGCTGTCAGTTACGTGAGGGACATGTGAAATATGTCCATGTGCATTGCAATCACATGAAATAAATGGGTCATGGGTTAAGGGCAAATTAAAAAAGCATTGTGCATTGTGATGTAGCAAATGTCAGGTGGACAGGGGGTCTATTTTAGTGAGCCATTCACATGCGCTTACTGCATGAATGTTTCAGTAATAACCATAAACTGCTTTTATTTTTCCTAACTCACCACTGGTGCTGCCTCCCTTGACTTCTTCACACATTCAAGGTAAGTTTTTTACCAGCTCTTGGTTCGTCAGAAATGAAAACCCGTCATATTTTTAAAAGGGGCTCCTCGACCTGACATTGCAGAATTTGGAAGACTTTTTGTCTTGCTGGAGCAGCATACCTGTCCCTACAGCCTTGTTTGTCTGGGTCAAGTCGACTTTAATGTAGTGAATTCTGCATATTAGCATGTCTCTGACATAGATACAGCAGCTGGCATTTATGTGAGTGAATCTCTGCTGTGCCACTTCTGCTGTCAATTTTTAAAGCAGCTTTTTGATCCTAATTCTCCAGCTTTGACATATACAAACTTCTTGATGATATTTCAAAGTGAGCAAATGTAACGGGCGGCTTAAACTGCCTGTCAAACTATTAGTGACACACCTGACCTGTCACTGTGGCCAGAAAGCAGTGTAAAAGGTTAAGTCTTGCTCATAAGAACTGTTATTCTCTTGGATGGAGGGCAACGTTACAGGCTCGCTAAAGTAATTGTTTGCTTTGCTTGTTCACTTTAACGTTCACATCCTGTTACAGTGGCTTATTTTAAACTAGTTATATTACTGCTGTGTTCTGTCAAATACATTTACATGCTTTTGTTCTGCTCTTTCACCTCCAATTGTTAATTCATGTCGAAGGCCTTGGTTTGGTTAAAAACACTCTTAAGTTATGTTGTGAGGTTATGTCTTCAAAGACTGAGAAGAATATACGATGACAGATATAATAGCTTGTTGGCTCAAAGTCCAGTTCACTTTTCATTGTAGCTCTCTAAACTGGACTTTTTATGTGAGTGCCAGATAAATGCAATTAATAGATTTGTAAGAAAGACAACACTCAGATAATAGTTTTAAAGGTGATTCATATTATTTTAATTACTTTGAAAAAACAGTCCCCACAGGTTTGGTGTGATGCCTTTGTTTGCTGCTAAACCCTGGTGAAGCTTGGCTTTCTCTGGCATCATTAAGGCAACAGCAGCTGCTGGGACATGCCAAAGCATGGGGGCAATGTGTCCAAAGATAGCCATGCAGCAGGTTACTCATCATCCCTTTGGAACAATACAAAGGATTATCTGGTCCAGGAAGAGTACTGGATCACATCTAAAAGCTCCAGTTAAACTAAATATAGCCAGTAAACTCAACAGTGATATTAACTTTTGGAAATATTCATGAGGGTATTGATAAATATTACAATGTTTCATGCTAAGTAGAGTTTGTAAAATGCGTTAATGCAGCATGTGTTAAAAATACATGTACACAAAAAATTATTTTAAACTTTTGTTTCTGCTCCATAGTTCTATAAGTCACAACCATGTCTGAGGGGTGAGTTTTAGCCACTTACTAAGAACAATTATTTTTCTTTTCAATTTATATTGTAATAAATAACAGCTGTCAAATCTAGACGTGGCCATTTACTTCACCTGTCTGCAGTTGAGAACTCCCTTTTCCTTTATGGTTTTCTGATCTGTTTTGGAAGCATTTTTTATTTTTCCTCATAGCTTTCTGTATAATAAAAACATATTTTTTGTTTTTTTTATTTCTCATTCCATGTGATTTGATAATGTGAAGACTGGTGAGTCACTATAATTATTTTAAAAATAGCTATCTACAATCATCTTTGTAGATTCTGATACATTTTTATGTATTTGATGTATTTAAACTATGTTTGTGACAGAGAAAGCCAAAATATTCAGCAACACACCGACTGCATTTAAAAGTGAGTCCTGTAGTTTATAGGCCAAATGTGAGAAGTATTTCACTGAATGCTGCATGAAATGAAATGATGGTTTTCATAATCTTACAGTCCAAACTGCTTAAGAAGGCAACTTCCATGCTTGTGGCTGAAACCGAAGAGAAGAAACACCTTAAAGAAAGAGTTGTGAATGAATGCTTCCCTCCACTGAAGCTGTCAGATCTGTCAGTCGAGGAGCTCAAGGTATTAGCACAGAAAGTCACAGTGATTTGAGCATTATTTCACACATTTTTAATGGCTCTTTAAAATGTTTCTTTTCAGGATCTTTGCAAAGACCTACATCATAAGATTGATGTTGTAGATGAGGCACGTTATGATATCGAGGTCAAGGTAGCCAAAAATGAACAAGAGGTAAAATAATAAATAAAAGTAAATATATGAGGTCATACCTAAAAGTTGACACTGAGCAGTTCAGATGTTGTATTTGGATGGCTATTGGATCTTCTGTAATGGTGCACAGATACAGTCACTGAATCAGAAGATTGTTGAGCTGAAGGGGGCAAAGAGACCCCACCTGAAGAAGGTGAAGAAAACTGCTGAAGACAAGCTGGGTGCATACACTGACGCCTCCAAACTCACAAAGGCTGATTTTAAGGTCAAGCTTAAGACAGTGAAGAAAGAAGATGAAAAGGTAAAGAGGCAATCATCCACAGTGAGAAACATTTAACATTAAAAGGTAGTCTACAACCCACAGTATATCCATCTTACAGAAAGAAGAAGTGACTGACTGGCGTAAGAACGTGGAGGCCATGTCTGGTATGGAAGGCAGGAAGAAGCTGTTTGATGCCGGACAGTAGATTTGTATTCTAAGACAATTCAAATAGAAAACTGTTTAATGAATGAGAGCAGGGATGAATATTCTTCACATTTGCTTTGAAGGATATACACACAAAATGTATTCTGAATGGATTTTTGAAAAACCTTATAAAGTATGTACTATGGTTTTATAATGTGGAACTTGGAAAACAACACATTTCATTGATTATACTATACAGGATAAAACATAAGAACATACACAACTTGTAACTTGCTTGAACTTTAAACACTTAGAAAATCCTACTTTCCGCATGATATTAAATACTTCTGATGAATAAAGAAAACTGATGCTGCTGTTCTCTTGTTGAATGTTTACTTTATCATCACCCAAGTGGTTGATGCCATTAGATCACAAAAAAGGCAAACAGTGGCAAAAGCTCTTGGACCCTTGTCAACAGCCACAGTAGCTGAGAAAAAAGTTGTTGAATCATCTTTGTAAATCAAAGAAGAGATAATTATTTACCTAAAGTGTGAACGTATAATTAATATAATTCATCAATACTAAATAAAATAAACACTTTAAAGCAAACACTATGAGTTATTGAAAACTTGTATTTGTAAGGCAAAGTCTTACTTCGCTATTCTCGTTAATGTTCACGTGAGGGCATGAGTCGCAGCTCTTTGAGTGACTGAACATTTGTTTCCCTGTTACAATGACGCAAATTTGCTGGCTCAGTTAGAGAAACATGAAGTGCCGAGCAAAACTCGTGCTCTCTGCTCTACTTCCCTATAGCTTTGGTGGTTCTCTAATGTGGAATCACACTACAATAGTAATTTATTATGCACATTTAAATGAATAGAGATGTGTACTGTAGTTAAAGTGGAAAGAGGTGGAAAAACAGGTTTATTTTTCAGTTTGTAGTCAACTGTATGTTTTGTTTCTTAAAGTGTGAGTAATGGTGCAAACTAAACTAAGAGAATACATTTACATTTTAAAGGTTTTGTAGTGGGGTAGCCACTAAAAAACAGATAAAGGGATGGGTCTTCAGACTGACACCTCTTTTAACTGAGTTGGCAGCACTTTTAGAAGTCCACAGATAGACATTTTGTGATGGTCTTGATTCACACTTCAGACTGTGATATTTGTTCTATAAATACAATTGCAAAACAAGAGAGTACAGGCACTCCATTAGATATCTTTCTTCCGCTTGACTCCTTAGAAACATTGCCCAAATGTTGGCCCGTGTCAAATGTGACTGTGTCACAGTGACCCAACATGAGCTTGGTCACCCCTTAAAGGCCCGTAGAAGGGGTTGTTGATATCATGCAATGCACACAAAGGTTTGGGGCCATAAATGCAGATTTATTACCCTCAGTCCTGTCTGAACATTGCATTCATGCTACTTTTGTGCAACAGTAGATGTTACTGTTGCTGGACCAGCATTAGCAGTATCAAAGACAAGAGCTTATTTTACATGTGACAGATATTATACATTTTCAATCTCAGAGAGTTGATGCTGCCTCCATCGCAAACACTTCACTTCTGTTTTTAGGTACATCTGAGGGAGCTGTCTGCCATCTGTACCATCAACATTAGATTGATTGGGTTATTCCGACATGTCTGAGTTTCTGGTCTTTCTTTTTTGGTCACCTAATGTTTTATGTTAAAGCTTCATTATGCAACTTCTAAAAGAATGAGACTTGCTCTTCCGACCAGTAAAAGAATTTCAATACTTGATTAATCCGTTTTGCAGCACTAATATTCATTAATATATTTGAACAATATGATATAATGATCTATGTGAAGGAAACAAACAAGGTCAGAGTAACTGTGTACTCACATTTCTCATCTTTCGTTGTGAACACAATGTCATAAGAAGGCTTTGCAGGAATTTCTACAAATTTCAACATCCAACAGAACGCAAGGATGAACTGATTTGATTATGGGGTCAAATGTCACAGGTACTCTTCAACCTATCCCATTCATGTGAACTTACTGGTTTATTGGTTTGTGAAGGCATACAACCACAATGCAGTTATTATAGTTTTAAATCTCTTTGTTGTGAAAATCTTGGACTGTCAGATAATGTCTAAACCGATTAACGTTGTGCAGGAAAGTCATTAATCAACCCTGCAAGAGTGGTGTACAACATCTTGCAATTTTAGAAACTATTATTATGTGTATTATTTACATTATACTTCTCACATGTATATTTAGTGGCACATATATATTTCCCTTAAAATACACAGTTGGCACTCGCTACTCAGGTGCTGTTCAAGATGACAAACAATTAAACAGAGAGAAGCTACAGAAATGGTTAATTCTGTTTAAATGTTTATGGTTTGTCTTTGCAAAAGCTGCAGATATTTTATTTCAAAAGTTCAGAACAGCAGTGGCAGCAGTGGAAAGATATTTTACTTCTTGAAACTTTTGAGCAGGGCTCACCCTTCTAAACCAGTTGAAGAACTGCAATGAATTCTGCTTTATTAGCAGCACTTATAACTTATTTAAGCACAGACAAATTAACAGCTTTCAGCTTGTCCCTTCAGGGGTCCCCACGGCAGAACGTGTTCCACGTGTTGATTTTGGAATGTGTTTTTTGCCGGATGCCCTCTCTGACGCAACCCTCCCATTTTATCCCGGATTGGGACAGGCACCGAGGTGGCCCTTAAGTGGCTGGGCGGGGCCATACCTGGTGGGGTGGGATATAAACCCGTGACTTCCTGCATCCCAACCTAATGGTCTACCACTAACCCACATGGCCCCCTAATTTATATAAGCTCGGTATATGTGCAATATTCTACTACCACTAGAGGGTGTGCTTTACCTTTTTGTATAGGCATCTAGAGAACTGCACTACAACAATGATGTGGAGAATGTATGTATAACAAGATGAAATGGTTTATGTGGAAATGCTTTTAAAAGTACTGCTTCCAAAGACTCTAGATAAAAATGAACGTGACTTTCAGCATCACCGTGAATGTTACATCTTATGCAGAAAAACACAGATACACTGTGAATTTGGTGGAGCATTAAACAGTTCCTCAAATATTTTGGAACTCAACAGTTTAGAGCTGTTTGTTAAAAGAATAAATTGGACATTTATTCTGAGAGAAAAGTATGCGCTGCACATTTATTGGTTTAGAACCGATAAATTAATACAATGACAAAAAGAAAACACCCCAGAGAATTATAGTCTACATCAGTGTTAAACCATTAATATGCAATAGGGCAAAGATTGGCCATATATCAAAAATAGTGTATTGAGCAACCGGCTTCATTGAAATTAAAACAGATATTACTTTCTAACCACAGAGCATATAGCTGCAAGAATATAATATTCTGTGCATATTTTATCTGTTCATCTCTGGCAATTGTTAAAATAAATGATAAAGCTCATTTCAGAGAGGCTTAGTATTGGTTCGGTCAGCCTTAAGCAGCCACTAACCTCAAGAGAATTTGAGCAATTGAACACTGTGCGCAGTTGTTACCTTCACATACACTGACTTAGTACAAAATTAGAAGTAGCATTTACAGAAAGAGTGGATCCAAAAAGAAGCATAACTTAATGTCCACTTACTAGTTTTATCCAGAGTTTTTAACCATATCTTTTGTTAGCTGAGGAAGCTCCATCTGCTATGGAAAAATGAATAATGCAGAAAACAATCCAGAAATAAGAAACAAAATCTCTATTTTAAAGATGGACATGGACAAATTACCTGGTGGAGGACATGGAGTCCTAGTAGCTTCCCTACACCTTGTGCTGATGTAAATAAATAAAAGCAACGCCACAAAAGTTTCTATAACGTAGACAGATTAAAAATCACAAAATTTAGAAGATGTTAGAGAAGCCAACGCACAAGAGAGTAAAGATCTCAGCTCCAAACACAAGGACTACTTTGAATTTGAGGCCATCAGAGGAAAAGATCGAGAGAACAGGAGGTTTAGAGGATGAGAGGATGTTAGGTATTACTTATTCTGTATTGTTAATCTATATTAAACAGATTTATGAATTGAAGGTAAAACACTTGTAGACCTAAATACATTTTTAAATATATGCTATACAGAGTAGATGAAAAAGAATTACATATGGACTAACTGTCATATATACAGCGACTGTTATGTATAAAGCCTTAAGATGGCAGCATAATTCGCCTATAATTACGGACCAACGAGAGTTTGTTGACTAAATATTGTCATAACTTAACAACTAATAATGTGTTCTTTGTTGTTATAAATTCCAGTCTAGTTTATCAGGAATTCAATATTTTTGGGAAGAACTTTAATTTGACACACCTAACATTAGAATAAAGCTCCTTCAATCTTCCTCTTCAGTAAAGACACAACAAAGGACCTAAAAAAGCACCACAGTTGGAAAGAGCAAGAACTTTCACACCCCATACATATGGGATGTCAAAGACACAGTGCAAGAATGGCGAGGACAGAGAGTCTATTTTAGTAAGCCACTCACACGACACCTGGAATCTATATAGCTACCCTCTTTCTAACACTCTCTTCTCAGAAAGACGCCTATGAGTGTGTCATCGCCTGTAAGGTAAGGACTTTTATTTTGAAACTTTACATAGCATCAAAGAATGAAACAGCATATAAAAGCTTTTTTTAAAAAACTCTCATGTTTACTATCAGCTGATGTTGATGAAGTAACCAAGTAATTTTTATTTGTGTTTTACTTTGTAACACATTCCAATTTAATGTTGTCATTTCAATCCATATTGAGTATTTTAATGTGATGATATGGAATGCAATCATATTAAATAAAAACTAAATTAATCCTGCCATGATTTACCCTTGTGTTTATACATTCTTTAGACTACGTACTCCTTAAGAAGTTATTCAAACTTCTTAAACTTTGCTTTACAGAGCCATTTTTTATTAATATGTTTTGACCTTTACACAATGTTGAGTTGATATAAAGATACAATCAATTGTGTATATGGTTTCTAGCTCACAACCGATAAAAGCTCAGTTTTACATAATTGTGTTCTCTCCATTCCCACATTAAATATACTGTAAGTGGACGTAAGTGTATTATTTTCTTAACATATGGTGGTGTTCTTTTTCCTTCAGTGTTTTTCAACTTTCACATTTGAAAAAGAAAGACAACTGCAACTATGTCTCAAGTGTAAGTGCCCATGTCACTTGTACAAATTCTGTTACAGCATCACATATGATAGTTGAATTATTAATAGAGATGATAATACGATATTAACAGTATTCTCTCTCTTTACATGAACCGCACAGTGCTTCGGTGAGTTGATGCCAATTGCCATTTGACCATTATCCTACACATTTTTGTGAAAGAAGCTGGAGAATCTATTGTAGCTAAAAGTCACATTTTATTTTAGATTTGTAGATACGTTTTTTTGGACTTTAGGCATTGTAAAAAAGGACAATCCATCAATTCATTCATCTATCCATAATCTGTAACCACTTATCCTATATGGGTCGTAGGGGGCAGAGCCTATCCCAGCTGTCATTGGGCTAGAGGCAGGGTAAACCCTGGTCGCCAGTCTATCTTAGGGCCAATACAGGGAGACATACAAAGATAGACAACCTTTCACACTTACATTACAAGTTAGTACTGTAACTACTACTACTACTACTACAGAAAAGTAAAATAAACAAAAATAAAACATTGGAAAATGCAATGTACAGTTTTCTTCCAAACACTGAGTAAAATGCATACATTTCTTTTCCAGAAATCAAAGCCAAAAATCTCTGCCTCTCGCAGACTGTTCTTGAAGGTATTTTCTGTGTATTAATCTTGAATAGTAATCAAAAATAAAGATCTTTTAGAAACATACCTTCTTTAACAAAGGTAACCCATATATATGTTCTCCACACCAGACCAAAATGCTAAAGAAGGCCATGGCTATGCTGGACAATGAAAACCAAATCAGAAACGATGAAAAGGAAAGAACCCTTGCTGAGAAAGTACCAGGGCTCCAACTGTCAGGCCTGTCATTGCAAGACCTACAGGTACTTTTGTCACTGAAGCATTTTAAGATTCCAGAGGAGCTTTTTTTTAATCTGGTTGTGGCTTTAAAGAAAGTTTGTTTTAAATCACAAAATTGTCTGAACACTTTAAAAGGTCAGTTAACCCAAATTGCTTTTCCCCACTTACTCTTGTGGTATTAAGGCTCAAGCAGTTAGTTTTGCTTTTATTTGTAGAGGTTTTAAGATATCGACTGCTGAGACATGTGTAAGCACACAAAAACAATTGAGGTAAATGCAGTTTTGTTTGTGGATCAATGAAAGATGTCCCCCAAACCCCAACAGCAGTGCCTTTTGACAGGAACAATTTAGTTGTAATATACAACTGAAAATACACAGGCCTGAAAGCAATGCATAGCAGGGTCACTGGGTTTATCTTATGTACATACAGTATTATATTACAAACTGAATGTATTTGGATAGATCAATATTTATGGTCAATTTTATACATATAAAATATACATAAATACATTTTTATTCACATCACACTTGGCTCTTCGTTGCTCCTTACAGCTTAAACATTTCCATCAAGTTATGAAGGCCAAAACTTTCAAACTAATTGTTTCACTTTGGATTGTAATGAGTTCAATTCACTCAAAGTATCTGTCAACAGAATCTTTGCAAAGAGCTACACCAGAAAATCGATGTTGCTGATGAAGAGAGGTATGACATTGATGCTAAAGTGAAGATTAATGACAGCAAAGTAAGTAATTTAGGGGGGGTTAGACCCTTTTTTAACCCTTTTCTTAAACATAAAATTAAGCTTCTTATATTTTCAGGAGAAGCCAATTTAGAATTTAAACATTTATGGTTGTTGATGGTGGGTTTCTCATAAAAGATTCAGGACCTGTCTCAGAAGATCTTCGAGCTGAAGGGTAAGATGAAGAGACCAAACCTGAGGAGGGTGAGGGTATCTGCTGATGCCATGCTGGGAGCTCTGTTGGGCTCTAAGGTCAAAGAGTCTGTTGACTTCAAGGCCAACCTCAAAACTGTGAAGAAGGAGGAGGAAAAGGTAAGGGCTGAATTATTTACTTATTATTTCAATTAAGCAGCAGCAGGGTTTTAGTGACGATAGTAAAGCTAGAGATACAGTACAAATGTACTGTAGATTATGTACTGTTGTAGATTAACCCTTAAGAATCTCCCATAGTTTATGAAAACTTTTGATTTTACCATAGTGTACCACATTAAAAGATGTTTAACATCAAACCAATCATTTGATTTGATCATGCTAGTGTGATCACGGACTTCTAAGGGTCATCTAAAGCAGATGTAGACACTTCGCAATGAGGAACTCGCACTGCCGAAATGAACGAACTTTAATCTCAAACAACTGTACACTTAAAAAGAGTAATTTGCGCTAGAACAAGCACATGTCCTTATCTTTGTCACCACTGTATGCATATTTGTGGTATACAAAATGCTTAGTTATTTTGTGGTTTAATCCAGTTTAACTTATTCTTTGTATTTTTACAGAAAGAGGAGGTGACTGACTGGCGTAAGAACGTGGATGCCATGTCTGGTATGGAGGGAAGAAAGAAGCTATTTAATGCTGGGCAGTAGATGTGTAAGGATGTTTGTTGCTTCATAACTGGTGGGGGAACCAGCAAATCTACTTCCCTTTATAATGACAGTTAAAATGGAAATTAGGTCAGTGTGTACTGTAGGTTCATGTACACATAAAGAAATCGCATCTATAAATTCTATTCTGACTATCAAGAAATACATATTTGTATTATGAAAAACACATGTTTGACATGTATTAGACCACTGTACTCCTTTATAGTGTTTGGCTTCTGTATAAATACAAAAATAAAAAATGTGTATTAAAAATGTGTTAAATAAAATGTTATTGATTTTGCTCAAACAAAAATGCCCTTCTGTCTGTGACACTGGTGTACTGATGGTCTCCATACAGCACAATTTAAATATTTTTGTACTTCTACAAGTTGAGCCATCTTCTATTTTATAATATAGTGGGTATCTGATTACTGTCAGCTTAAACAAAAAGTTTAGACCCCAGAAAAGAATAAGATATTTTATTGGATAAGATGTAATGAGACTTTAGGGAGTTTTCAGGCAGTTGAAGAGGGCAAAGACAGCCGGTAAATTCGACAGTATAGTTGAAATGGATCTGGAGTCCGTGAGTGGTAAGAGCAGGGGTGAATGTGTGATCTCTTGGAGTGAGAGAAGGCTTACGTACAAGGTGTTCACTAGGGTACTACTCACCGTTTCAAATTTGGTCAAGGAGCACACCTAGCAGGTAAGATCTACACCAGGGATCGGTGAGGGCAGAAGTGTGGATCACAGGAGTAGGCCCAGTTGAAAGCCAGCAGATGGACAGACAGAGAAATGGATATTCAAGCCTTCAGGCATTAAATTTTTTACAATGTTAATAATTAAATGATCATATTTACTTCAATACATTATCACTGATTTAATCCCATACCTTTACAGCTACATTAAGTGACACATACAGCTATAGTTAATATGTTTAAAGTCAGGTTTCAGCAATGGCTTGAACAGACATCACTAGTTTAAAAAACTATAAATGCTTCAAACTCTACTCTACCAGTACTGAAAACTTTACCTAGAGTAGCTTTGTCAACAACACTGTTTAAGTATTTTACATATTAAACGGTTTAGGTCATTACAGCTGAATCATTAACACAGCTTTGTTACGGTTACATTTTGATCATTTCCGTGTTTTTGTTTGCTTATTCCAACACATCTAAATAGGTTTTAACTGGGTACTGACACTTACATTTACATTTATTTATCCAACGCTTTTATCCAAAGGGACTTACATTTGAGGTACAAGGCGGCAATAATCTAAGTCAAGAAGAAAACCATCAAAACAAAGTCCTATCAGAAAAGTGTTTACATTCACGAGATGCAAGTGCAAGAAAGAACAGAAAGAAAGTTTTTTTTTAATTGTTGTTGTTGTTGTTTTTTATAAATAGTTTTAAGTGCATAGGAAGATGCGGAAGAGTTCTGTTTTCATCTGTTATTCAAGCTGACATAAGCATCCCATTCCATCTCCCTGTAAACAGAATGGCCTTAAGCTGCCTTCCTTCTCCAACCAACACCACAAAGTCTCCGCACACTGCAAATTACAAAACCCATGCGACAACACATCAACAGTGGCAGTAGCTCAGCGTTAGCTCGCTGAGCGGACCCACTCTACCGTCTTCTTCCTCCTCCCTCCGTGGTCAATGTGGTACTCGTGTCGCTACTACTCCTAATATGGTCATAAGGTTCGCCAGAAGTACCGCCCACATCTGATATCCGCCTATGTGATTGAAAGATCGGGATGTCAATCATGAACTTTGACATTAACGCCGCTGTAGGTGGTCTGCCAAGTGCTGTCAACACTAACGACAGAACTAGCTACATTTAGCTCGGATTTTAAAACCCACACAGGGTAAGCCGCCATATCCACATTTTTATTAATTTAGAGGTGAGGTTGCCACATGCTTTCGCATTGTTTTTTGAACGCTGGCCTGTCTACACTTCCGTCTGTGCCGCTAAAATATAAAAGCAGTACTATAATTTTCATAGCAACAACACGAGCATCGATCCTTTTAAGCTAGCTGAAGACCTTTGCAGCACTATGCAATAAAATATTTGCAAATCGTAGTTAACGCTAGCTGACACTATACGTTATTGTATTGTATTGTATTGTACCCAGCTTTTGAATCAGGCTGGTCAGTAAGAGTATCTGCTGTAGCCTTTAGCCTGTCCAGTTTAAGACGCCCTATAACCTTTTACTTACTCCAAGCAGGTCCTACTTCGTAAATCAGATCAGATAGCTGCTGTATATAGACGTACGACTACAGCTGGGGATGGTGACATTGTTTTATATTTGTGTAATGCTTTCATTTCAGGTATTTCCAACTACATAACTGCTATGTTTTTTTCTGCTGAATGTGTGCAGGTATCTGCTGTTGGTGCTTCAGATGTCCAAGTACAAACTCTTTCTTCTGAGGCATGGTGAAGGGGCCTGGAACAAAGAGAACCGTTTTTGCAGCTGGGTTGACCAGAAGCTGAGTGAGGATGGGGTGAAGGAGGCCCAGGACTGTGGCAGGCTTCTGAAGGAGAAGGGCTACAAGTTTGACATAGTATTCACATCCATACTTAGCCGCTCCATCCAGACAGCCTGGCTGGTGCTTGAGGCTATGGGCCAGGAGTGGGTCCCTGTGGTCAAGTCTTGGAGACTTAACGAGCGCCACTACGGTTCCCTGATTGGCTTGAACCGGGCAGAGATGGCTTTACAACATGGGGAGGAAAAGGTGAAGTTGTGGAGAAGGAGCTACGACATCACTCCCCCTCCAATTGACGAATCCCACCCTTACTTTCTGGAAATCTACAATGACCGTAGATACACCACTTGTGATGTGCCAAAAGAGAACCTTCCTCGAACAGAGAGCCTGAAAGAGGTGCTGGACAGACTGCTGCCTTACTGGGAAAGCACTGTGGTGCCAGAGGTAAAGGAAGGCAGGACTGTGCTCATTTCGGCTCATGGAAACAGCTGCAGGGCCCTGTTGAAGCACCTGGAAGGTATGATTCTAAAATGGAACCTATTGTAATTTGTTTTTTGTCATGAATGCAGTCAGTTAAATTCAGCAAAAGGCCCCTCACTGTCATTAGACCCATTAAATTGGGAAAGACACATTTCAGTTCCAGAAATAGAAGGTTGAACATGTACAAAAAGGCCATTGAGTTTATGTTACATTTGACTGTGGCCATGAAATCTGCTGACCTTTCATTCCACCCATAAGCTTTGGATTCCCCATGTGTCACAGGCCACTCAGTAACTTAACACATTTTACTTTTAGCTAATAATGTGCAACACAGGACATGTGCAGAAGGGAACTGTGCTATTGTCATACATTTGGCAAAAAACCTAACATTCTGTGATTTACAAATTTTCAGCAGATATTTTCATTTACATTTTCAAAATAATCCCCCTTGAACATATTGAAAGACTGCCCAATCTCATCAAGCTTCACTGAGGCATGATTTTAAACTTTTTTGGCCCTTATTTTAACAGGTATCTCAGATAAGGACATAGCCAGCGTGACTTTACCTACAGGGATACCTGTGCTGCTTGAACTGGATGAAAACCTCAGGCCTGTGAAACCTCGACAGCTGCTGGGAGACCAGGCAAAGATTCAGGCGGCCATCAAAAAAGTGGAGGACCAGGGAAAAGCCAAACCCTCACTTTAAATGCACAAAAGCAGCTGTAAGATGTAACAGAGCTCTGTTCTGGTTGCCTGTGTCCATTTTGGCACAGGGAAAGCCACAATCTTCTAAAGACTAAAATAACTCATTGTAAAAGTAACTATACATCTGTTAGTAAGATTGAAGGACTAGGCTTAAGTCTTATAAAGCTAACTTCATAAAACATACCTGATCTTGATACAGGATGTGAATGGTGCAAGTAAGGTGGGATTTACTGTAAATGTTTTAGCACTGATTATGTTTTGTGAGGATGTGTGTGTGGTTTGTAGCAAAAAAGTATCAAATTTCCGCCAATAGTATCGTCTTATGCCCCAAGATAACTATTTATTTATTTATTTATTTACTCACTCAGTGACTACTTTTCAGATTAGTGGTAATGTGGCATGATATATTCAAAATGAAGAAAATATTGCTTATTCCTCAAGGGCACTTTTCTGTTACATTTTACGTTGGATTTTAAACGTGCCTTCAGTGTTGACATCTACTCAAATTCTGTTACATTTTGGAAGCTTTCAAGTAGAATATCAGATCCATCGTGTGGTGATTTTATTGTAAAATAAAATCCCCCATCTAACAAACCTTACCTCACAGAATCTGATAGCTAGACTATTCATTCCAAGATGCGGTAATAAAGAATATGTCAGTATGGCAGTGTTGACTGTTAGGGGAAGGGGGTGCCATCTTGTGATGTACGTGGTCAGCCTGCTCTGGTGTTTACAATAGCTTACCAGCGTACCTTTTCTTTTGTTTGGCTAAAGCAGTTGTATAAATTCTTCTTAAATTGATCAAGATGGGGCAAAGCTAAGGAGGCGCTCTTCTATTGACCTACCTTCTGTGGCGATGCTTTTCAGAATCACCACAGAATGTCAAAATGCAGACTTGCCAACTCACCAACAAAAAGGTAGGGGAAACTTCACAACATGGCACACCAAAACAAAATTTCAGCATGGGGTAATGTCAGTTTTACCTCTGCTGATTTCTGAGTGCACTGTGGCCAACAGCTGTGGCTTTTGGTATAATAACTGGTTTATGCTTGACACTTTGACACAGGGATATTATTAAGACTTTTAAAATGTATCCAGTTCTTATTTAGTACAACTATGAATGGTAAATGCCATTATTATGATAAAAACTAATTTATTTGTTAAAGCAGCACTATTTTGTTTTTGTTTGTTACTGAAAACCACTGCACATGATACTGTATGTCAGAACAGCAGCATCTTTGTTTAGTACATGTTTTACTGTGTGTGGCAAAGGCTAATTTGCATAGTGTCTCTTGTATAGATGTTTGCTAGCGTGAATCATTTGTGTCTCCTGTTTACCCAGTTTCTGTGTTATGTTTCTTTGCTGCTGGTTTTTGTACACGGGTCTATTAGGTCAACAGAGGGAAAGGGAAAAGTAAAAACGTGCATCTGCACAGTAGATACCAAAAGGGTAAATATCACTGACACAGTTGTAATTTTATTTAAGCTCACTTTGTCTTCTATGCTGCCTTCACTCCTTAGAACACAGTATTTGAGCCGAATGATGAAATAAAACCTGTTTCCAAACACATTCTATTCAGTTCAACAATTGTAGTGTTATGGTCAATTTTAAGCTTTTATTTTATAAGAAAGCTCATGATTTCCCAACACGAAGGCGTTCCAGATGCCATAATGATATAATGCTACATTTAAATTTATTGCTAAACTAATTAGAAAACAAACAACAATGCTGTTTGGGAAATACAGATATGTCTGCAATTTGGTTTCTGGTTGTCTTGAGCCCACTGGAGACATAAACAACAGAGTCTGTTTGGCTACCACAGATGGATCTAGAGGAGTGGCTCATCATTTCTCAAACATTTCTGTAATTTGCCCGCACCACTTGGGCTGAACGAGGGAGAAACACTCAAATTGAGAATGTGCTTAAAAGGTCATAATGATCATCATAATTCTTCTTCTGTGTGGCAATGATACGGTGCCTTTGTAGACAGATTGCATGGACCACAGTGTTCGCATGTAGTCATTCATTTATCATTTCTTGCCAAACCTTCCTTCACACCTGCAAGGAGATAAATAAAAGATAACGTATTCATTGATTTGTAAATTATGAGAAACATCTTTTTAATACACAAGATTTTATAAATTATTTAAATACAAATTGTGCAATATTACATAGAAAAGGAAATATATTTTAAAGGCACCCAAAAAGTTAAACTGTGTACAGTACGTGCACACACACATACTAGCTCTGTGTAAACATCACCGACTGGACTTGAGCAGGCGGGGCTGTTCATGCTGTGCTTATAAAGTTCTGGTCGCTCTCCTTTTGCTGATTTTCAGCAGGAACAGTCACTCTGGTGTGCAGGCCTGGTGAGTTCTATCTAAATTTGTTAAAACGGATCGAAAGGAGTGGTACATTTTTGTATTTAGAGTATCCCATGTGGCACATTTGGAGATATGTAAACAGAGCTGAGCAGAAATTAATTGTTACTGATTACTACTGTAACTTTGCCAGATCCCATATATGATTTGATGTCATGACAAGGTAGGTGTGTGGCTTGTTAGTTACACTTAACCAGCTGGAGCTGCTCTGAATTTAAACATTTCTTTTTGACAGAAATGAGGTTATACTGTATGTTGTAAAAAGATCTCAGTCCTTTTACTTCTTAGACAAATACACCTGTTTCAAAGCAGATCTTTGCTCCTGGAACATTGCAAGTGAATTATTCATAATGTATATCTATGGGTGGTTGGTTGTGGGTAGAGCTGTTGTCCCTGAACCACAGATTCTTTGGTTTGATTCTCAGTTCTTCCTGGTCACATGTGAAAGTGTCCCAGAGGAAGACACAAAATCCCATGTTGCTCATTTGTATCCCTTAATTTAGGGTTGTTTTGGATAAAAGCATTTGCCAAATAAAAAGCTCTCATTAACACAATTTTAGATCAATACCTACGAAAAAAAAGTCAAGAATGCTTTAAGTGGTACCTAATGTGTATAGTGGATGTTAAAATGGCTCTGCACTATATAAATGTGTGCTTTAGCTTGAGCAGCAGGCGCAAAAGACTGACTTCAGACAGAGAAACAGCTGGACGTTAAAAACGCTGATTAATTTATCAAAATTTAGAAATATTTTAAATTTATATGCAAAAATTGATATTGATTTACCAATAAGGAGAATTTGTATGTGATTTTGTTTGTACTTTGTACAGGTATATATTCTTTAGTACATAAACTATTACGGAACTTTATTCAACGCAATACAAGTCATAAATAACAGTACTTTTCAACTGAGGGCCTTCCAGTTAAAACATCTTAATTATGATGAGGCATATTTCTGGAATCTGACAGGGAAGGCATTGTCTCTAACTTCCATACATGAAATGATATTACAGAGGCATAAGAGGCCTGGCTCTAACAGGGGTTGACAGAGAACTGGCACATTTCACGAGTGATCAAATACTCGTAAGCTTAAACATTCCCATTTTCTCTGCAAATAGACGGTTTTCAAACTCACAAATTCTTTTTTTTTTTTTTCAATTTTATTGAGGCTTAGAATATATTCTTTGTAACACAAGGGTGAATGCTATTATATGACTTTAGTTTCTGTTCCTAATACAATGAGCAGACATCTGGCTGTGGAAAAGCTGTTTGGTGTGGTGGACATGCCAAGAAAGACTCCTATTCCTTAGATGGTATTGATGATAAAGGCTACAACCACAAGGGGTTGGTGTGTTTGAGTTTATGACTACAGGCCCATCTCCCTGGGGACGGGAAAAGTGTTTGGATTTACAGAGCACACTCTCCCCTCTCCGTTAAAGAAATCAGGACAAATTTTGCAATATGAGAGTGAAGACAGCTGTGTGTCCACATTGAAATATTTGTGCACAATTTGCATTAATTGTAAAAATGATTTTGCAGATGTTGTATTTCAGACCTTCCATAAACTTTTGGTTTTGATGCATGCATGCGTGCTTACGTACACAGAACATTACAACACAAACAGGAAGAGTTCACATTTTGTAATTTGAGGTATATTATATGTTGGTATGATGACCTACAGTATAGTGAACATAGAAAATAGGCATCAAATAAGTGAGAGGTAGAAGGATGCAATCTGTCTTCTGAACACTGAAACAGATGACTTTTTAAACAGATTGAGTTTAAAAGAAGTTGTGACTCTAATTTGCCAAACGTGGACTTGACACAGTGATGATTCAGCTGCCAATCTTTTAGTCTGAGCACAAATAAGTCCTTGTGGCTAAAAAAAGACTGAAAGCGAGACTGTCTACTGTGTAGTTCCACAGATGGGAGACTCTAAATGAGTGAGGAAATGGTTTTCTAGTACGAAATTGCAGAAGGGTCAGAGGTGAGTGTACGTAGCTCTAACATTAATGGAGTCATTTATCAGCAATCAGTCTGCCATTAAGTCTGCTTAGATGTAAAGACAAATAACATTACTCATATCAATACTTGGACAATTTAGGAGATGGATTTATTTATTTAAATGTCCAGCTGTTCCTACTGCACTGTTTAAAACTTCTGCTATAATAAAAACCTAACAGCCGCAGTCTTTTTATTGTCCGTAACGATGACAAACACTTTCCCAGTTGTATTTTCTACGTTTCCAGCAGCAATATGGAAAGTTGATCCATAGCAGTCACAATGGAAATAAGTTATTCTTGGATTGCCACTTTATAGCAGCAGGTATTTCCTAGAGTAAACCACACTGTCTGTCTGTGGCTATGCACATTGCCAAGCAGGGACACTACAACTAACACCGCCCGTGTACTTCCTTAAAAGGAGCCCGAGTACACCATCTCAGCTGATAGGATGCGGAACAGGGAGTGCACGTAGCTCGGCGAGGAGGAAGCTGCAATTCAGATTTGAATTTGGATTTCTTTAGGACCCTGTGTCACTAGACATATTTTATTCCAGCTTCTGTGATCACACAAGCTCTAAGTCATTTTTTATCAGCAAGCAAATAACCATTTCCACATGGGGTTCACCTGTCAACTGTAGATGGACTCTTTTTGTCCTTTTGCTAATGAAAACAAAGTTGAAAAGCCCGTTGATCTTCATGATCTGTATATAGATGATAAGAGTCTCTAATACCATATCTCTAGTCAGAAGTTATCGGGTCACACAGTCCTTGTCAGCCAAAACTGAACGTTTTAATGAGCTGCAGAAAAGGTCAACAGTACAATATTTTGTAGCCTGTAAATTATGTGGAATTTGTGCCCTTGTCAGGGGACTTTTCCATATGTGACCATCTTTGGTCATGTGGAGCAAGCAGCTGTGGCCTTTGATTGATTATAAACGTCTCAGATGCAGCTTTATCTATATCAGTGTTGAAACACTTCTTTTAACTTTTTAACTTTCTTTTAACACCAAACCTGTCTGATTCATGTTAGCTGATCTGAGCACCTACATATAGTTTGTATATTTAGCTGACGTTGTCATTGAGTGCAAAGTATAATGAGAGCAAATGGTTTCCTAAAATTCCTCATTTGCCAACCTTATTACTAACTAGTAAAAGAAAAATGTCAAGCATTAACAGCATTAGACAAAATAAGTATACATGGACACTACCTCTGTGCCTTTACTGCATGCATACTGTAGATGCAACAAGGTAAAAACATTTTTCTCTAAAGGTTGAGGACAACAGTGGGCCTTTGACAGTAAATTCTGAAATTGTAATGGCAAACCAAACATGACCATAGAGCAAAATAAATAACACGTCAGCTTAGTATACTATCAATTAGTATACTTTTAAAGTTAGTAGTATACGTCTGACAGTGTCCAGATTAACAGTCCTTTGCATACTGCTGTTCCAGCGTTGGTAGCATTGTAAAACGTTGTCAAATAATAAACGTCAGTACCTTCATGCGGAAAAAAGATTTGTGAAAAGTTTCTGGGTTTTTTGGTTACACTCAAAGATATGTACTGGATGGATTACGGGAGGCAGAGTTGTACCTTTACTAACAACCAGCTGCCTTTCTGAACATTTCCTGACTGAAGAGACGTGAGGTTTACTGTAATGTGCCAAAACTAATGTAAAGCATCCATTAGAAACAGTCTTTAACAAACCATAATACTTTTTGCTGACTCTTTTTGATGTCTGATTAATACCTTGGCAGAGTCTCTATAAAGAGCTGTTCCCAAGCCAGTAATTACAAAGCCATATATACATAGCACATGATGTGCACACTGTTGAGATGAATGGAAACACAAAGGTGGGTAATGCACTTGATATTTGAGGTTTTTGTGGAAGGCTTTAAACTTTAAATGTCTTATGAGGCTTATTTTAACCCTTAGTGGTCAACTTGAGGAATTCCTATGGTAGTCCTAGCTGACTTACTGAGAGATACCTCCTTATGATTGGCACCCCTGGTATTAGATAGTTCCTAATGCAAGCATTTTTCTCATCCCTGTATTAATACCTCAAATATTCAAGAGTTTTTCCCTAAATATGCCAGTCTTTTAGCAGACTCTCTTAAACCTGTTTGAACTTCTGTAGACCTTCGTTTTACCTTCTACTTTTTAGCTTGTGCAATGTTCACATAAAGTGTCAAAACCAAAAAGACCATAAGCATCTTAAGCTTAGAAAACAAGTTTTTCAGCTGACTTAAATTTTCTTCAACAAGCTACCAGTTATGTAAGAACGTCATGCATTAGCTTTTGACCAGACTCAAGGCAGGCCACAGGAGGGAGAGGGTGCCCAGGTGAGAGAAACCAGTTGCAGATGTATTAGTTAGAATCTGTCCCAGGCGTCCACCAGGTGGGAAGGATTTATGGGCTTGATTCCAGCTTATGGCAGAAGTCAAGTGAAAGAGGGGAGGCATACAACATGCTGTTCATGTGCAAATGAGGAGATTACAATAAACTCTCAGTTTACGTGTAAAACATTTTCTGGAGCTGACTTGTTTCCATTTCATGTCAGGGGAAGGTACAAGCAGAAATTTCCGTCTAAATTAAAATGTCAACATGACTAATGGTTCCTTCTAAGGGGCAAAGCATTTTTGATTTTGGATAATTTCTATGTATGAATAGTTCATGCAGCACATCTGTTGTCCATACAAATCACCTGCCTGGTGACTGATGGGACAGCTGTTATGGGAATTCTCACTTGAGTTTTCTTCTTAACATGTGTGCAGCTGCATTTGTGTGCAGCGTGTGGGGGGGTAGAAAGTTAAACCGCTCGTGCATCTGTAGTAGTAGTTTTTAATGTTTTAGAAATGCAGGACCTCAGCAGCCCTGCTGGACTCAGGCCAGTCCAAACAGAACTGGCTCATGATCACGTCTGGGCCGTTAGCCTGCAGGTCAGTCCGTCTTTGTCTTCTGCTCCATTCAGTCTGTCATGCCCCAGCTCCTGCTGCTGAAAGACAGACCAGCCTTTGTCATCCCCAAACCTTAACTGGTAGGAACAGCTGTGAGGGAGGGATGGATAGTAGTTTCTCTCATGTGTGACAGTGAGAGGAGGTATGTCAGCAAAGATATGAGACGCTTCACCTCCATAGATAAGAGCGGAAGCGGAATTATGAATGTTTTTATAAGCATACAGTAATGGTGATGGTGTTGATACCAAAGACTAACACAGTTAACTGTTATGGCCATTACTATTGCATATGTGTGTCTTTATGTGACCACTTGGAGGAAACAAGGTGTCCTTGACACGATAGTTGACAGATGTTAGCTCACTGTACAGTAAGACCCGAGACCACACAACTGGAGAACATCCTGTGTCAGATGGTTAGTTAGTTAGTTAGATGGATGGGTTTCATTTTAGTACATTTTAAAACAACATTTTTTTAAATTATTCTCAGCAAATCTCACAATGTCAAAATTACTGAACTGATCCCATTTTAACGTCATGGAGCTGATTCCTCTGTGCTACAAAAGTCCATCGCTGTGCTGTGTGTAATGTCCTCAACGAAAGCACTTTTCACAGTTTACTTTCAGGAAATTCCTTTTATTTTTGTAACTTATGTTTAAAGTTGTCTATGTTCACTATGAAGTGCCACGCATGGACCAAAGAAGTCAGGTGACTATTGAAGGCTAGACTAACATGCTGTTATTTCTCTCCTTAATGCAACAGTATGTGTTTAATGAATCAGTTGTTCAAATATTGGCAGTTTATTCGTGTCCACTGCAATTTATGAGGATTTGTATTTCTCAGGGAAGCTCTTCTTTTTACTGTCTCGTTACACACGTACTGTAGTGGGTGTTTTTGGAAAAAAAAGCCACTTTTGATCCACTGTGTTTACAAGCCTTTGTGACTGTATATGGTATCACCCATAGTGAAAACTAAACACTTCTATGCTTGTGTCCCATTAAGACCCACTACTCACTGTTGGTGGGCTTCAGATTTGAAGATGCACATTAAAAAATAAAAGGAAGACATTGAAGAATACTTTCTATGACAGGGAAGGATTTAAAGCACTGCAACTCCATGTGGAGAATCACAAGCATTCATCAATTCCTCAAGCAAAAATACACACAGTACACACTGTTAAAAGAACATCAGGTTGCATGATTAATGTGTATGACAAAAACCCCCTTAAACCAATGTTAAGAATAAAGTGTTTTGGTATATTGTTAAAGTGGAAGATGGATGCGTGGTTTGAGAACGAAGCAGGCCAGAAAATTCCCCCACATCATTTTCTCTCAGTACATCCTCTAATGTGCAATGAACGATCGAAGCGTTTTTGTGTTTCTTTGTATAATTTGACTGTATGTTCAAGTTTCAAAGCGTCACAATAATTCTACATCGTACATTTCATGTCAGTAGCAAAGCTATGCAGTGTTAGCCGGTGGTGTTTGCCGATCAAAGCTTATTTACTTTTTGATGTGATCATTTGTAACTGATGCGATAGCTGTGTGTAAAACATTAACAGTTGGTGTGTTAATAGGCTGCATTGCAGTAAATACTCAATGAACTATTGCAGGCTGCACAGTTTGTTAATCACATTTCAGAATTAACACACAGTGCTTCACTTCCAAATATTTTCAATATTCAAAGACACAAAGGATGATTGATTGATTAAAAAGTATACAATGGATTTATTTTCATCAGATTTACTGCACTATCATGTCTGGATGTGTTTGTAGGTTTTCCTTTTACTTTTGAGTAAAAAAAAATTGTTCATCTGCAGAGAATCACACTTGTAGACAGAAACATAGAGGATTTATTTCAGCTGCAGTGTAACAGGTCACTGTTACTTTTAGGAATGATGTGGGTAAATTCTTTTTGTTGGCAGTGATTTTAAATTGAAACCCTGGACAAAAGGTGACTAACTAACTCCAAAGTTTTCGAAGGACCATGACAAATAAATGAACATCCTCCAACATTTCTCCAGCTGAAGAAATACCTATTGCATCCATTTCTATACACTACTCAACTTATCAAACATCTCTGAACACAAGATAGTGTTTGCAGTCAGTGACTGGCATGAGATGGTGGTTTTACTGAGGCAAACTGACTCAATTTAGGGAATATACAGCCTACATAGCCGAGACAAAATACATGTTCGTGATAACTTCATTAGAGGCTTTGGGTAGTAGATGGATTGCTCTAAATGCAAACTGTGTTGTAAATTATATCTTTGCTGATTTATACTAGAATATGATCTAAAATGTAGAATCTGTAATGAGTTTTAAACACACACGTCATCATGTCTGATGCCATGGTTTGTAGGGAGTATAATGATTATTATGATGAATGAGAGGTGTCATCATGTCTGTCCCACTAATGTTAAGTTAGGTTTAGGGCTAAGTTTGCATCCCCTTACACTGAAATGGCGTTGAGGGGTAGGGGATGCAAACTTAATCCATAACCTGATGTTTTTACAGTTATGGCTATACATCACCTCTGTAAACACAGTGACCTTAAAGAACACCAGTTAAAAAGGAAATTAAGACCTGGAGGTGTAGATTACTTCTGGTGAGAGAAAGCAGGATAAGAAAAATCATCTCAGAGAGTTTGAAGTCAGAGATCAGGGTGGGGAAAGTGAAGCAGAGGGAGAGAAAATGAGTCAGGTTTTGGAGGAGGAGGGAGGCTGAGAGAGACAGAGAAGGGAGTAGAGAGGCAGGCTTTGCCTTTTCTGGTAGTTAAAGTTGGTGAAAGAACAAGAAGGAATTCTTTGAGCTGCAGAAGGGCTGAGATATAAACCAGACTGTAGAAGTTGATGTATGAAGAGAAGGGAAACACTGCTGTCCATGGACTAACCTTCAGCTACTGTTAAGGTACTATAAACCAACGGGCACTGGGATATTTCATTACTTTTTAGCTTTGTCATAAAGCTGTCTCAGGTGGTCCCACATATTTAGAGGTTTCAATTTGATTTGGACTAATTTCACGAGCTGCTTCTCATTGAGGTCAGCACGTGTTCCTAGTCACAGAGAGGGTTTACTTCTTGCCAGACATCCTAGAGTTGTGGAATTCCTTTAAAGGATGGATTGATGAGTGACTGATGGATTCTACAATCACATGTTCTGATATCACACTTGTTTCTTTCAGTGAGAAAGTGAGATCAATCATTTGGGCATCATGGATGATGAGTTTGACCGCCGCATGGAGCTGAGGAGGCAGAGGAGAGAGCAGATGCGCCTCGAGGCTGAAAAGTAAGAAAACCCTCTAAGGATAAACATATGTGCAATAGAATACGTGCACTGTTGTTTGCATAGGAACTTTATCAAGTCACTTTATTCAGTCAGAAAATGTGAATGCATCACTTAAATCAAAGCCTTGTTAATCACATTAGTGTTTGATGTCTGATTCACCCTTCACAAAACAAACGTGAAATACTTGAGCCACATTGAATCATCAGGGGCCAACATTTTATATACAACACATGCAGCCAAAGTTATTAGCCAGTAGCTGCACACAGGACAGACTTGTCTTCTGTAAACCATGTAGCATGCTCTATTCAAATTCACTAAATGTTTTAACCTCTGCAGGTAGAAGACTAACTTTAAATGTCAAATGAGCCATTGTAGAAGTAGTTAAGACTTTAGAAACTGTCCAGATGTTTTAGCAATGTTAAAGCAATTGCTAACACCAATAAGAGCTTAGGAAAACCCATCCAAAAACTCCCATATAATGTCGAGACAAGTACACAGTAATTAGCGCAGTTATTGCCACCTGAAGTGGTCTGTTGCTGCTTTATGACCGAGCCACTTACAATAAACCTTAGACATTAGGATGAGTTTTTTACTAGCTGAGGATGCAAACAAATCTATTCAAAGAGAAACATTCACTGGATTCACCTGGCAGTGTTTCTGCTATTAGAGCTTGGCAGAGGAAGACGATTTAAAAAACTACAAGGCTAAAACATGCTGACTGTACAAAAGAGCCATTTCTGTGTCACTCTGTTTCTCCATCATTTTATTTGCTAATGTTTGGTTAAAAGCGGAGGTTTGCACTGTATATGCATCTTTGCATTCAACACCATCCTGCTACTAGCTGCATATTCACTCCTTTTCTTCAGCTTTTCAGGAATATCATTCATTCTACCTTTACATCTATAGTAGGAAGAAATTTAGAAACTTTCAGAAATGATCGACTATCAATGTGGTAAAAAATTCCTTTATCCAAGAAGGGGCAAAATTTGGCCATGACCGAATTGTCAAATCCTCCATACGGTCAATCACAGCCTGACACATACTTTTCTTTCAGTTCATATCAGATATCCTATCGTTTCCCCAACAGAGGAGGCGTTCCAAGCAATTTTCTCACAGTCCTGCAGCCGGCCATGCCTGCTTTGCCCTTTCTGCTTCTCAGCTCCACTCCGCAGTTGGGAAAAATGCTGCAGACGCTGGAATGTTTTTACTGCCATTTTTGTTTCAGCACAACAAAACCTAATTTGAGTGTAGTTTTCAGTCTCTTTTGCTTCATCTCACTCTGGTCTTCTTTTTGCCAAGAACCTTTCAACATGTTTCTCTTCATTAACTTTGATTCACGACCCCCGGGTTGCTTATGTGGAAATTTAACTTCAACTGTCACAGCAGGCCACTAGGTTTGGCAGGAGTAATATCTAATTTAATTGCTTCCTCAATGCATTTAGGAGGAACCTTTGCCTTAAGATTTGTTGGATTTCCGCCTCATTTGGGTGTTTGTTTCTGCTTTAAAGACAGAAAGGATTCCTGTGGTTCTCATCTACCTCTCACAACATCTGTAAATCGTTGTACTGCGGATTCAGAAAGAGCAGAGGGGAATAATACCCGAGTGCTATCAATGGGCCATTTCAAGCTCTCTCCCTGCCTCATAAAGCCTGGTAACTCTTGAAAAGATACAGCCTGGCTTGCTCAAAACCCTCACTGTACTGATCCACTCACAGTTAGATGCTGGTCAAAGCAGGACGTGACAGCGATGTGGAGGAAATTTCTGCACTTTCTCTCACTTCTAATTCAGCATATTTTCCTGTTTGTACTTATTTCTTCATCATTATTCGACATTTTTCTTACCACCTTTGATGAAATAAGTCCCAGGGCAGTATTTTTCAATATGTTTAGGTTCTTCAATCTAATTTGTAGCTCACACACGTGTACAGTACAATGTGTGTTTCCTATAATTTCTCAATCTGTTTTTGCTCTGCTGTGGCATCCTCCAGTCTCCATCATATCATTTGAGGCCAGTTTGACAGGTACAGTATGGCTTTTGTCAGTGGTTTACAGCCTGGAGGTCTGAATTTCTCAAAGTGGGGGTTCCAACATATACATGACCGCTTGTACTTGTCATAAATACTGCTTGTTTTTTGTGAAATAGGAGGACAGGCCTTTCAAAGGCTTTTAAATAAAACTAAATAGAAAAAAAATCCACTTTTAGTGTATTTTAGTAAAGTGCTTACAAAGTGGATTATAAGGTAGGTGGTCAAATTAAACATTTTGAGATGGCAAGTACATCAGAGATGCTGTTGCCAATCAGGCATATCTACTTAAAAATAAACAGTTTCTGGTTTCAAATTCTTCACCACTATTAAATTCAAATAAATGTATGTCCTCAAACCTTCCATTAACCTTCAATAACTCAAAGTAGAATTTAAATTTAATGGGAGTATGCACTTTGTCTTTTTCTAAACACATTTTGGAGTAGAAATAAACATCCTATGACTTACACAATATGTGTCTTTTCTGTGTGACTTTGCAGGATAGGTTACAACAACGATGATGATGAGGAGGAAGCTCGGGAGCGAAGGAGACGTGCGAGGGAGGACAGAAAGAAGATGAAGGACTCAGAGGAGTCTGGCACCACTGATCCAGTGATCACTGCACCAGTGATCAACACCAACAGGTACAAAGCAGACGAGGAACTAAAAGTATGTAACACTGCATAGTAGGACAAACACATAAAACAAGATGCAAAGAGGCCACATTCTGCAATTTTGTCGCTTCTTTTTTCAAAGTAGAGCTGCACTAAAAACAGCTGTAACACAAAAAAGAATAGTTAAAGCCTTGTATCAGTTGCAGCGGTGGTGGATGTTTCTGTCATGGAGCTCAGAGGATATTTAATATGCTGCTCTGAGTACTTGATAATCCACAGGTATCTTTTGTAGGACTGTAAAGATCGAAGAGGGTCAGTGTGGATTTCGACTTGTTAAGCATTAAAAGTTAATAATTGTGATTTGATGCAGGCTGATAGATGCTATTGGTCATTTTCTGTCAGTAATTGATGGAATTTTCATAAACTGCTGCACCAGTTGCCAACAACTGAAAAATATTATTTTCTAGCTTTTAGTTACAGTACCACTGGTTTACCACCAGAGAAGAGTTCTGCTGTGCTTTGAAGGTTCATTCCCCGTTTCATTAAACGCAAAAATCACCTCCAGCCTTAATTGTTGGATCTCCTTCCAATCATGGTGTGGGTCTACCACAGCAAAGCGATTCAGATTTATCACACTTTCTCACTTAAGAAATTTGCAAGTGAGATCAGAAGATCTGATCTGATCAGATTTAAAGTTGAGAATATATAAAAAAATCAATTTCATGTTACTTCAGTGTGATGGAGATGGAGTCCTCAACCACCGCCAGTCCTGGAGCATCAGATGATGACCAGGCTCTGCTGGAGCGCCTGGCCAAGAGGGAGGAGCGCAGGCAGAAGAGAATGAAGGAAGCTATGGAGAGACAGAAGGAGTTAGACCCCACCATTAGCACCACCAATGGCACTGACAGCACACTAGAGTCCTCCACCAGCAGCATACAGCCACATGCAGAGGAAAAGGAGGAGAAGGAGGAGGAGAAACCTGCTCAGGAGGAGGCGGCAGAGACTGATACAAACTCCTGGGTGAAAGAGGAAGAAGAGAAGGTAAAAATTACTTCCTTGCTTTTTCCTAACTAAAACATGGGATGAGAGATTTTATATTCTGTTGGTTTTTATTTACCAGGAATCTGTTGAGGAATCAAGACCACAGACAACAAGAAATGAGGTATGATTGGTATTATTGATATTCACACAGAAAGGTATGTGTGTATATATGTGTGCAATGAGACATGTGTGTATAACTTATCTTAAAGGAGGAAGAGATTGAGGCTGCAGCAGTAAAAGCAGAGGCTGATCTAGGAAAGCAAGATCCTGATGAGAAGGCTGTTCCTGAAGTTGACAAAGAGGAGGAAGAAAGGAAGAGGAAAGAAGAAGAGGAAAAGCAGCAAAAAGAAATGGAAGAAAAGCTGAAGGCAGAAGAGGAGGAGAGGAAAAAGAAAGAAGAGGAAGAACG
Source organism: Channa argus (assembly GCF_033026475.1). NCBI lineage: Eukaryota > Metazoa > Chordata > Actinopteri > Anabantiformes > Channidae > Channa > Channa argus. The sequence goes on along the minus strand of NC_090200.1, from coordinate 10,880,628 downwards.
GCAGATGGAGGAAAGAAAGAAAAGGGAAGAAGAGGAACAACAGCAGAAGGAAATGGAAGAGAGGCTGAGAAAGGAGATGGAGGAGAAACAAAAGAAAGAGGAGGAGGATAGGCAGAGAAGAGAACTTGAGGAGAAACAGAAGAAAGAGGAAGAGGAGAAACAGAGAAGAGAGATGGAGGAGAAACAAAAAAAGGAAATGGAGGAAAAGAGGAAGAAAGAAGAGGAAGAAAAATTGAAGAAAGCTATGGAAGAGAAGAAGAAAAAGGAGGAAGAAGAGAGGCAAAAGAAGAAAGAGCTGGAAGAGAAGAAGAAGAAAGAAGAGGAGGAGAGGCGGAAAAAGGAGGTGGAGGAGAGGAAGAAAAAGGAAGAGGAAGAAAAGCGGAAAAAGGAGGCAGAAGAGAAGAAAAAAAAAGAGGAAGAGGATAAATACAAAAAGAGAGAGATGGAAGAAAAGAAGAAGAAAGAGGAGGTAGATGTGATTTATGCATCTTTTTCTTAAACCTAGAAAATTCAATAACATCTGTGTATTAAAGTTTGTAAGAAAACACAGTGCAGATGGCCAAAACATTGAGACTAGGGAACCCAGTGTGAGTCATGGAGGCTTCGTTCTCGCTTTGCTAATATTTGCTTTACGTTCACCACAGTTTTATGATTCAGCCAGTGTTTTGCTTTGATAATAGAGGGGGTGGGACTGAGAATCACAGTGTGATGTGTCTCCAGTTTAAATCTGGATTGCATTCGCCACACTAATATTTGGTGTTTTTTTTCTGGGTATTTGAAATTATATGTTTCCACTGAGCTTGCTGTTTTCATTATTGTATTAATAACTTTTCTTTTCTGTATCCCGTGTGAAGGAGGAGAAGCCAAAGAAATTTGGATTTAAGGAAAAGGTAAAACATAATTGCCTGTCACTCTAAATATCAACATCCGTTCTTCTACATTATGAAACATAACTAGAAACAGTGTTTTGATGTCTAATGTTTTCCTTCTTTTTGCTAGAATGAACCAGCCAAGCAGAACGGAGCTTTCACTCAGAATAAACTTAAGAAAACAGAGAAGACATCAATGTCAGTATTTTCAGATTACCAGACTATTTTAACTTGCAACTTTCAAATGAACCAAAAGCAGCCGAAATTACATTTCATACACACATTATCTGCAGCAAAGGCCAAAGGGCATTTTAAAGGAAGCATAAATCACACAGATAACATTGTCTATTGTTACCATATTATAATTTTAGTAATGCTTCCCGATAATAGTTTTGATTATATTCAAAAGATCTAAATGTGGCACAATATTCATGTGTACTGAGGACAGCATTGTTAAAGCCTTATATGGCTGCATACAGGGACCCACCGTCTCAGATCGTTTACTTAGGCAAAAGCATCAATACTGCAGGGAACAAATACTCTGTTACAAGTAAAAGTCCCGTATTCGTAATGTTATTTAAGTGCAAAACGCAAAAACCCAGAATATACTTAAAGTATCAAAAGTACTCATTATGCAGATTGGCCCATTTCAGAATTTTTGTTAACTGTAAAGCTGACAACATGTGAAATTACATAGAAATTATATTATATTATAATTATAGTATATAATGGTGGTTAGCTTGTGAGTTTTGGTTCAGTATTTGCTTCTGAGGTCAAAGTAAGATGTGGCAAAATATGGAAATACTCACGTAAGGAAATTATATTCGTGACCATGAAGTGACTAGAAAAAAACTTTTGTAATTTAATGTAAAAACAATTCTAGGTGACAGAGCTCTACGTGACTTTCTCCAACAATACTAAACTCTCAAATGGGAGTCAGACACTACAAATCCATGCAAGTATTTGCTTCTATCTTTAGGTTAGAAAGCAAAAATGCACCCTCCTTTCTAGAAAAGGCTTTCACTTCACTTGGACTTCAATGCAGTTCATCCCACAAGTTTGTTTATGCCTTTAATGGAAACTGAATGCAGCAGATTCTCCCCCGGGTCATCATATACATTAACAATGAGTAGATAAGAGAGGATACAGAAAAAATACTGTAAAAATCAATTATTATAAGTATTGTTTGAAAAATAACATTTATTTAAAAACTTCTACAGTATGAGGATTCAAAAATATGGATAACAGAGATTGTTTAATCAATGTAGTTGTAAGTGATTTTAACTATATTTTGAACATGAGTTTTCATGCTTTTGTACTGAGAATTAAATAATTTTACTTGTTTGTGAGCAGTGAGAACACTCCCTCCACTACCGCAGAAGACGTGGAGCGACAGGAGGCTGAGCGTAAGCTGCAGGAGCTGAAGCGGCGGCGAAACGACGCAGAAAGCGAGGAGTTCGAGAAGATGAAGCAGAAGCAGCAGGGTGCTGAGGCCGAGCTGGAAGAGCTGAAGAGGAAGAGAGAGGAGAGGAGGAGGATCCTGGAGGAGGAGGAGAGTCGGAGGAAACAGGAGATCGAGGAGAAGAAAGCCAAAGAACAGGTGAGGAGCAGTGTTATTCTCAGGAATCGATTGCTGATTTGGTTATGTGATGTTTCTCAGGGAGACAAATAGTAAAGGTGTGAAAATAAATCTTACCTTTGGTAACAGGAAGAGAGGAGGAGGATGAGAGAGGAGATAGAGAAGAGGAGAGCGGAAGCTGCAGAAAAGAAGAAACAGAAGGAGGAAGACTCTACAAAACTTGCCTTTACCATCAGTCCAAAAGGTTCCTCGAAGGTTGGTTTTGGAGGAGAGACGGTTCCCAACACAGAGAAACTCAATTTTCTCATTCAGATAGCTCTGTTCACTCAGCTGTCAAAGTAAAAAACAACATGTTTTCTCAATTATCTTCGCTATCTGTGCAGAAACTTTTACTTGATTTTACTTTTTACTTGATTCTAGGATTTTGCCAAAAGTCCAGGGTGGTAGGGACATTTGTTGACGTAATGTTAGAAAATGAGTCCCTGGACACATTCAGGACAGTCGGGCCCGTAGGACCCAAAGACCAGTGACCGGCATCACATTTGTTTTCGTCATTTTGTGTCTATTTTTGGTCATTTTTAAACAGTTTGTGCTGGTTTGTTGTTTTTGTTTCTATTTGTGGTCATTTTCTGTCCCGTTGGCTCTGTCTATTTTCGGTTGTTATGTCTTTTTCTTTTTTTTTTTTTGGTGATTATATTATACGTGTTTTTGGTTGCTTAACCGTCTGTTTGGGATTTTTTTTGCGTCTCAGTAGTTATTTTGTGACTTTTAATGCAGCTCTACGACTTTCAGACAAAAACGTTTCGTTTATTTCATAAAGAGGCTCTGACTCAGGGGCCATCAGGCCTAAAGCCCCTCAGCCCATTCAGTTTTTTTTTCTTTAATGGTTTAAGGCCCACAAAAAGTGTTGAACTTTTCATGTAACTCTCAGCAAGAACATGAATGAGCATAGTTTCCAAACATAGTAAAACTATTCCTTTATGTGCTGCTCCTGTCTCATCTTTACAGCAGTGTGAGACTTAGCAAAAGAGGCAGAGGTGCTCATTTGTTTCCTCCAACACCTTAAGTTGCGTAATGTGACAATTTGTTTTGTTGCTGAGTTTTCTATTTCTGTTTTTAATTCCTTTAATGGCAGCCATACATTGTCAGTTGACAGAAATAAAAAAGAAAAGAAGGATGTGCTCTGGGGTCTGCATTCTACGCAAATGTGGCTGTAGCTGAGCGAGAGCATGACTGGGTCTATTCCGTGGTGGAGTATTTTTGGAGGAATGTTGAGAATCGTGAGTGTATGTGTCTCTTCAACTCTGTGTGTGTACATGGAAAGACATTAATTTTAAGCAGCATTTCTCAGTCCTGGGTCCAGACTGTGCTCTGTGTGTGTGTGTGTGTGTGTGTGTGTGTACCCTGGCTCACTGACAGCCATACACTCCGGTTCAATCAGTCAGGCCTTCCCAGGGACATAGTGGCCTTCCGTTGAGTGAGGTCATCTCAGAGACTCAATAGAAGCCAGGACATCTCGACCGTGTCTGAATTCATTTGTACTTGTCGATTGTCGCCTGTTTTATAACTTCAAACATGTTGTTTTGTGCAGATCGGGGAAAAGGCTGAATTCTTGAGCAAATCGGCCCAGAAAAGGTGAGTAAATTGTATTTTTACAGTAAAATACAAATAAATAAATAACTCTGACCCTCATGTGCTGTTCATCCTTACAGCACTCCAGCCAGAGGGTCACACACTCCCATTGTCTCCAAGATAGGCAACCGACTGGAACAGTACACTTCTGCCATCCAGGTCAGGCTCAAAGCATGAATGAGTATCCTCAGCAGTTAGGTCCTCACATTATTTATTTAGGTTAAGGCAACAATACAATGATGTGAACAAACTTTAAGTGGGTACAAACTTTAAAGGTACAGTACTATCAGCTGCAGTAAATGTACTCAAAAGTAAAACCTGCAAAACCTGGTCCCCATAAGTCATGTTTTTATATGTACATCGTTAGATTAAGATTTACTGAGGGTTAAGCTATTTTCTAAACTGTGTTTCCTGACCACTCTAGGAGGATTTAGCATGTTTGCTCATTTAATAGTTCTAAAATTCACTCGCTGTTTTCATAGGGAAACAAAGAAACCCCCAAAACCCCCAAGGCACCAGTGGCAGATGTTCCTACAGGCGGCACACGGAGCATCAAGAGCATGTGGGAAAAAGGGAACGTTGGCGGCTCCTCTGAGAGTCCGTCCCCTGCCAGCAAGGTGAAGGTCTGACAGTCTGGGAAAATCAACAGACAGATATAGTGATATTTGATTGAGGATTTGAGTTGTTTCTCTTCCCAGGATGTGGCCGGTATAAAAGGGGGCGTGGTCGGGCGTGTCAACAGCTGGATGGCAAAGCCTGCAGAGGCTGAGAAGACAACGCCTGCACCTGCACCTACATCACCGGCCGCAACAAAGCCATCAGCAGCAGCAGCAGCCGCAGCAAAGCCAGCAGTAAGGCCTGATAAATCCTCATCATGATGACACACACACCGTTGTGAATTAGACGCCAGCATCACTTCAATAGAGTAATCCCTCACTATTCTGCGCACGCTAATGTGCTCATTTGCACGTCAGCATTCCAGCCTTTTGTTGGCTGCGGCCTTTATATCTGAGCTCCAGAACAAGACAACATTGCTGTCTGGAGTGTAGTGACACCACATGGACAGTTTAGTCAACAGCATCTGCTTACAAAACCCTCAACCTACCAACCGACTGTGCGTTATTCTGTCCCTGATAATCACAGTAATTATGCATAAATGAGCAGAAAATAATTCGACCAAAGAAATGATTGTTTCCCACAGTTTTCAACAACACTCCAGCATCAAAGTACTGAACTGTGTCAGGTGACCGTAGGTCAACATGTCTTCTTACCTACATTGACCTCAGTCGGTGCTTTCAGATGATATTCCCGCCCAGCATGTACGAAACATTATTTTCTTTTTTTGTTGCTCCATAATTTGACTCACTCACTATGAAACAAAAACAAATGAAGATGTCAGTGTCACTGTAGCCTCACAGTGAAAGCTCCCTCAGCCAAGGAGAAAAGGTCATGTCCCTCCAGATTTGTCACATGAACATGTGGAGACAACGCAAACCAAATAACGAAGTATAGAGATGCTGAGAGAATTATTGATAGATTTACTATCAGGCAGAGGAGGTAAATGATTGAGGTCACGTGTTACTGCATACTTAGTGGACACTGTGTCTTTTTCTTAAAGTGGGACTCTAGCTGCTAATCCTACCAGGTCCCCAGGAGACATTACACTAAGTTCACATGTAATGCAATACTGGATGACGTGAGATTGTTCAAACCTGAAATTTACGAGTGAGATATCTTTAGTGTCTTGGCCAGAGGAGCGGTTATAACCTTGAACTTACTTGTGCGGCAACACTTGGCCCTGAAGGGACAAATCTGTGCGACAATCCAGTGCATGTCTGTTGTCTCGTGTGTATGTTCACTTCAGAGTCTAATTTTCCGCTGCATTTCTGTCCTCTTTGCTAACGTGCTCCCCTCTTCAGCTTTCCAGCTGTTCTTTTCAACTCAACAAACTGGTAAAGGTACCGATTTGCATGAATTTCACCATAACCCAAACTAATTACAAACTGAACGAACGTGTATCGACATCACTGTAAAGTGATCAAACACATTTACTGTCCTTTCCTTTTACTTTAGCTGGCAAATCAGTAACAAGTGTAAAGTACTGTATTTACAACTAACATTTTCAACCAGAACATTGTTTTTATTTCTTTCATAATTACTCTGAGTGTATTTTATTGTTGATTACTTATTTATTTCAGCATTTATTTTCCCAAATGAAGAATCCGAATGTTTCTTTGACAACTGTGTAAACTAAAAGGCACCGTGGTCTTATTTGTGACAGGATGTGAAACAAAGTGATGTTGGTAACAAGCGTGGCATGTGGGAACCCAAGAAGAGCTCTACGCCTGCCAAGGTAGCGCACGCGCACGGACACACACACACACACACACACACACACACACACACAAACAAATACACACACCCCTCTACCTCTGTTTGAAGGAGGGGCATTGATAATGTTAAAGTTTTACGATGACCAGATCCTGTTTGTTTGTTTTATTCAGTCAACCTAAAAGACGAGTGAAAGAGGTAATTTGTGGAAACCTGTGGAAGCAACACTCAGTGCACGTCCCACCAGACTTGATGTGATGGACTTTCGTGATGTTTTACACTGAATTTACTGTTGTCTCAACATGCATTTGCAGTTTTTAGTTTTCAGTTCACTCAATTCAAAAGATGAACACTGTTAAGATTTAATTTGTTATTATAATCATGATCATTTTAATCATAGGGACTGTATGAAAATTATAAAAAAATTATAAAAATCTCTGACAAAAAGTAGGATGTAACTTATGGTTGAGTTGCCTGAACTGAAACGGGAATATTAATTCTGATGAGATTTATACTTTAGAAGTATTTTTGGCTTTCTGTGTCTCGCTCACGCACAGTACATCCCAGACTCTGAGGACCTGATGTAGTTGTAAATTTGAAACATGGATTTGTTTGTCACATAATTGTGACCTATATGATGCTACAGGATGTTTTGGCTGCACCGTGCACAGCTTCATGCCAGGATAGTTGTTGCATTGCAGTGAGGATGTTGCAGTTGTGCGCATGTGATTATGTTTGACCATTGACTTCCTGATGTAGGATTTTACTCAAACTTTTCCCTTTTTTGGTAACATTTGACATCCATTGTGGAAATAGATTACATCTTTACATCCAGCCCATTTTCCTGGCACACTGTATTTTGTGCAGTGGATTATAAATCCACATAGTTCCTCCAGCAACCCCCCCACTTCCACACCCACAGCATGCATCTACAAACCAGGTTTTCAAGCAAATCTTCATTGGGTCCAAATACAGCTAAATGTATAATTAATTCCCAGAATAAGGTGTGACATGTTCCAATGCAGCTCATTTTAACCTGAAGCTTTTGTGAGCTTTTGCCTCTTCTCGTTGCTCAGTCCCTCTTTTCTGCACTCCTTCGTGTTTACAGGTGGCAGTTGGAGGCAAAGGCAAGTTTGTCACAAATGGTACGTTTTTGAAGTTAACTTGTTAAATACATACTACACTTACATGTTCTTTCCTGAGGTTATTCTAGTGTTTTTATGCCTCTGCTTAACTACATTTCCAAGGCATTTGATTTACTTTATTACCTGACAGCTATAGTTACTTAGAAATTGATGCATGTTCATAAGGCTTAAACCTGATTAAATTATTTAAATTAAGATATTAAAAACAACACTGAATCTTCTCCACCAAGATTTTGTTAGGTGTCTATCTGCAGTCTGGATTAGCTAATATCTGTATGTTTGACTGATTTTTTTTTTTTTAATAGGTATTAGATAACAATTGCAGTTTATGGCAAAGACAAATAAGCTAGTCCAGTTTGCTCACTGACGACTATACCACAACAATACTATCGATTTATAAAAATGACACTTCACTACTGAGTACTAATTTAATCACTCTACGTGTTAAATCAGGGTTTATCCTGATCAGTGCTGGGGGAAGCAGAATTTAGTTGGGTTTTCTCTGTCCTTCAAACTATATTCCGGACTAGGTGGACCTACCATGACTGATTTTTAGCCCCTTGTGGTCTCACAACAACAAAAACAACAGAGTAGCTGCTCACTATAAATCAAATCTACTGCTGGAGATTTTTGGGCATGGGCTCAGCTCTGTCGAACCGTGGTCTATATTTAACAGAACCTCACCCTGACCTTGTTTTTAAGTATGAAGAACCTTCCAGACTCCGAGGATGGTTTTCATGTTCTCAAAGTGCGCTGTTCACCCGGTGCCACACAGGCAGCCCAGTGTCGGCGAGCTGTTAGACATACCAGAGTGCAGCTGCTTGATTGTCACATTACAACTGGCTGCTGGGGGGGATTACTAACCATTTACACAGCAAATCGGGCTTGATCACTGGGCTTATTCACTCATGTTAATGATAAAGATCCAACATATGTCTCCACACCCTGGTCGAACAATTTTAATGTCCACTAATTCTATAAAAATGCATTTAATAAGCTCGGGGAAGCTGTCTTTCTCCATCATCACCGACACCAAAGCTGCAGTGCTTGAGCCAGAGTGTAAACAATAGGAGTGGAAAAGCGTTTGTCGAGTGTCAAATTCAACCCTAAATAGTGATCCTCCCTTCTTCTTCATCAGAAATAGACCACTGGGGAATGAAGTAAAGGGCAAATGACAAAGTTACAGCTGCCAATCACATAAAATGTGTTTAACTTTTAGCACGGTGGTTGCATCAGCAACAGGAGCGCTGTGCCCGATGTACAGACACACAAACGCACACATTCAGTACATACAGGATTAATCTCTGATAAGCTATGCATTAGATCCTTAATGTCTCTCTCTTTCTATTAGCAGGCGTAAGACCATAAGCATTGACATCCGAATTCAAATCAAGCCCTGCCCGACCAGACACAAGGCTCCGCCACTGTACATGCAGCGATTTCCATTCCGCTTATCTGTGTTTTGCATGAGGTTTTACTCCAAGAAGGAGGAAAAGACGAAGGGACAGCGAAAGGACACCAACAAAGACCAAAGACAATCCATCAACAACAGTAACTTTTTCCACTGTCAGTTAAAATGACAGCACAAAAACATTGATGACTCTTTTCAAAGTCAAAGAACGTGTCAGTCCAATCTATCACATGTTACATGCTTATTGGTTAATGGATTGTTTTTTAAAACAAGCTTAGTTCTTTACAATGTTATAATTGGACTTTAGCAGAATTCAGGATGGATAAATGTTATTTTGCTCTCAAGTCACACTGACATGTCCATTGGTCCATTGCCTTTAATGTTATTGTCATATAGTTTACACACAATATGAAGCATCTGTGCTTTGATGTCATGCACACTCACCGCTTTTTTGGGATGTTGCTCACAGCTTTGACTCAGGATATTGTCTGATTAGCCCGTACATATTTCATTAGTTTCATTAGTTAGCAGCACTTCCTAATGAGGAACTCATTAAAAGAGGGTTTAAAGAAAGCGAATATTGTTTGATAAATAATTTATTTTTGCTCTAGAGATAAGGATGACTTGTAAACATTTCAGCCATCCTCCTAAATACTTAAATAACTACAAACATCTCTATTATTCTCAGCCCTACTTTGTGTTTGTTTGGTGTTTTTTTTGCTAACTGCAGGCTAACAACTAACAAGATGATAAGATGAACAGAGGAGAAAACTATTTCAACAACACATTAACAGCTACTAGAGCTACAAATTGGGAGAATTCTGGAAAAAAAAGAAAAAAAGATGTTAGCATTTATAACTACAGATTAGATGCTTATAATAAAAAACGTGAGGACCCTTTAATCGGCTGATAGCAACATGTAACATGTAATCCTGTGAAATGGATTCTTTTATGATGTGGAAACCCAACACCTGTTCCTATTAGGGGCCTAACACTAATCTACTGCATAATGCATTTGTAAAGTACATCATAAGTATTAATAATACAATTTAAAACCACTTATAAAGAGCTCCTCATTAGCAGCAAAGTTGTGGCAAACGCAATTTTATATATAACAGGCTGGTAACAATATCCCATTTTACTTATCCATCATCAGTTGTCAGTTTTATTTGCATTGTTTGAACAGCAATTGCAATATTCAACCTGTTTTAATGTACGTGCTGTTCCTGTTAGTCAGCAGTGTGCATTAGTTGACTCCTGCCAAATTTTAATGTAATAATAATAATGAGTCTTTCAGTATTAGTTTTGATGGATTGCATTGCTTGAATATTTGAAACTGTTTGTTCTTGCTTCTGCAATTAAAAAAAATGCAAAAAAAACAAACAAAGGGGGTTTTGTTTTATAATCTGCCTTGTCAGCTGCTTGTAAGTATTGAAATCAGAGTGGCTGGTGAAGGCACCTGCAGAAAGCATGTGCATGAGAGAAAGAGCTGCAGCGTCCAGCAGTCTAACAATAGACAGACCAGCCATAGGGTGCTGCAGTCACATGAGGAAGAAGGGTTGGACTATGTATCCTTGATGCTCAACCTGCTTGTCCAGCTCAAGGAGCTAAAGTCTGTTGCTCTTGTCTGAGCTCCCTCTGTCTGGCTCCCAGGTAAGGACACTTTTATGTCAGTACTCCTAATTCTGTTTAAAGGCTTGTTTAGTCATAAATGTGAATTAAATATTTCATGACTCCTGAGTTGGAGATAACAGAAAGGAGTTCGCATCTACATAAAAGTTTTCTACCAAATGTTTTCTACCGTTTTTTCCAGTTACTGTAACTACAGTAAAATATACTGTTTGTGATCAAATCAATTAAACATTTGTATATTATTAACCCAAGATGAAGAGTAATTCAGTCCATTGCCCTGAAAACCACAAGTACAAGCTTGTGGTTGTTCTTTACTGCTACTTTGAAGTACCTAACTACTTTTAAAGCAAAATGTTCCTTTTTTTTACCTTTCTACTTTACTTACTATTCAATCTGACACAAAATAGATAACTAGATATAGATAACTAATTTGTAACAAATTTTAACTACTAACTATTTGTAGTCTACGTAGATGTAACTGAGTAAAATTACTCAAATACTGTACAAGGCATATGTACTTTACTGTATACTTAGATACTTTGTTTTGCATATACAGTACACACAGTACCTCTACATGAGTTTAAAAGAAAAGACTATTAGATCCACAGGAACAACACTTGTTTACAGTCTGCAACTGTAATTTGACATAATGAGACATCTCTTTAATTTTTATTCTTTAAATATAGACTCACTGGCCACTTCATTAGGTACACCTGTACAATCTAATGCAAGCCAACACAGCAGCTCTGCCATGAATTATACTTTTACAATGTTATCATTTCTCAGCTTTTGAGCTGAAACTGCTGAATTCTAACTGTGATAATTCTACTAGATTTCACATTGAACAGGTGTACCTATTAAAGTGGCCTATTAAAGTTAGTGAATTTGATTGCAATACATATTAGCTCGAGTATTTTCTGATTATACCTGATTGCTTCAGTGAAATATCTCCAGTGAGCTGCGATAGCTGGGTCAGTGTTAAAACTCATAGTTCAAACGTTGTGCAGGCTGCCATCTCATGCCCTGCTCTGTGACCTAGTGATCAGACATGTTCGCCAATTTAAAAATAGTCTAACGTGGATCCATTTTGCAGGGCTCACGCTTAACAAGATGTCTGACACAGAAGAAGGCTTGGAGGAGGGTGTTCAGTACGTAATCAATCATATAATTCTGTATTTTTATTTAATTAATGATGCTATTTTTTGTAGTACTATTTAGTGAATGCATCACAATAACATTATTTTTCCTTCTCTCAATACTAATTTTTTTCTGAAGGGAGGAAGAAGGTAAGATGTTGTTTCTGCACATGTTTTGATATATTTCATTATTATTATTTAATTGATTTTCAAACTTGTCACTGATCATTCATGTTGCTGAACATCAGCACAAGATGAGGCAACAGGTGAGAAACTACTTTGCTTATGATTTACCACTTAAATATACGCATGAAATTACTTTAACTAACTTCGAGTGGCTACTATTTTCTCTTCCTTGTCCCAGATGAGTCAAAGCCCAAACCTAAGTAAGCATCGCACCACTTCTTGAGCAGTTAAAACACCATATATATATATACAGATTATATATTCATAAGCTATTTATGTCTGCAGGTTTATGACAAATATTACTGCCCCAAAGATCCCTGATGGAGAAAAAGTGGACTTTGATGTGAGTCAGCCCTTTTAAATGTCTCTTTCTTCTTAAAAAAGACAAACAAAGTATCCATTTGGGCCCAGTGTGACACATTTTTAAGTTCTCATCCTGGATTGGTGACAGGACATCCACAGGAAGCGCCAGGAGAAAGACCTGTCCGAGCTGCAGTCTCTGATCGAAGCACATTTTATCCAGAGGAAGAAAGAGGAAGAGGACCTCATTGCCCTCGTGAACAGAATTGTGAGTCTGTCAGTCAAAATAAAAATCTTTGTCTCTGGGCGAAATCATTGTGACTATACCAGTTTCTTTTATAGGAGAAGCGTCGAGCTGAGCGAGCAGAGCAGCACAGGATCCGAGCAGAGAGAGAGAGGGAGAGGCAGGTCAGACTTGCGGTATGTTCACCCTGCCCACCTACTCATGTCCTTTTTGACAGGAATCCACGAATCCTAACACTATGGCAGCAGCTCTAAATTATTACCTTTGCTGGTAAACAGGAGGAGAAGGAACGCAGGGAGCAGGAGGAGCACCGTAAGAAGCAGGATGAGGATGCCAAGAAGAAGAAGGTTCTCTCAAACATGACCCAGCAATACAGTGCTGGACAAAAGGTAATTCAAAGAAAAACACAAGGTTCGTTTTTGTACTTTTAAGCAAAGAATCAGAATTCTTCTTCTACTGTTAAGTAAATCACTCGTCCTCCCATGAAAGTGTGAATTTTGTTTTTGTAAAAAGTAATAAAAAAAAAATTTCCACTTTGTTGCTTCATCAACATTAATTAATAAATAAAATTCAATTAGCTGTACTTTTACCAAAACAGACTGACAACAGAAAAGGAAAGAAACAAACAGAGAGGGAGAAGAAGAGGAAGGTCCTGGCTGAACGCAAGAAGCCTTTGAATGTTGATCATCTGAACGAGGATAAACTCAAGTAAGAGCTCTGCAGACCTTCATGTTTATCTCAACATTGCCTGAAACCTGTCATAATAAATACAGCTGGTTCAGGTTAATGCAGAGATCAATGAACGAGCTGCTCATAATGTGCCTTGTGATTGGTTTTTTTATGTGTGTGTGTGTGTGTGTGTGTGTGTGTGTGTGTGTGCAGGGAGAAAGCCAATGAGCTGTGGCAATGGCTGATGGGCCTGGAAGCTGAGAAGTTTGATCTTAGTGAGAAACTCAAAAGACAGAAGTATGATGTAAGTCTACAAACAACGATGATGATGATGATGATGATGATGTGCCTAGTGAAAAAACAAGATCTCCTATAATGTTTGATGAAATCAGATAAACTGAGTATTTAATTTAATGGAAACAGAAACAGATTTTACAGGAGAAATCAATATTTTACATTCATACTATACAGACAAAAATAAACATGAACAGTTATTCAGGCTCCTCACTCTCTCAAGTAACGGACACGTATGATATGGTTAAGAACTGGACATGTCAGGTGTTTTTTTTATAAAACGCTTACGTTTCATTTCAGATTAACCTGCTTCTTGCCAGAGTCCAGGACCACCATAAGTAAGTACAGAAACCCTTCAGAGGATTTACTCTAGACTACAACTGAGACTAGAATCCAGAGTCCATTCACTGAATTCTGTTTCTGAAATTCTATACAGAATATATATAGTAATAGCTACATTTTGTAATATGTTAATTTAAACTGTTTTACATAAATGTTAAATGCATCATTTTGACCAAAGATCTTCTAAAACTATATTTGAGCCACAACTGTCTCTGGGCTCACTGTTCTCCACTCGTACAAATAAGTCAATTACTGCATGCAAATATACCAGTAAAATGTACACTGGCATCCAGCCACTTCTGAAGACGTGCACTAGAAAACGGGATTGTCACAGACGATTTAAAATGGAAACACAGCATTAACAAATCAAGTTATGAGAAATTGCCGAATTAACTTATCTATAAAGGAGAGACAACGTCTCGACCATTTTCTTAGCAATTTTATTTGACAGTGGCAAACAGTTTGACAATAAGCCCAAAATAAATCTATAGAAAATCATACACTGTGGACCATCATATGAGAAAGGAAGCCTTAAATTCTGATGTCAAATCCTAGCACTTAAAATATTAATAAAATATTAAGTACAGAAACTATTTTATGATTTCCAACACATTAACTGTTCTTGGGATACTGCACTTGCCAAAACAAAGTCTGTGCACAAATGAGTTGAATGCAGCAACTGAAAGACCTCCACTTGCCCTGAACTCATGGCTCGCTGTGCTTTTCCCGCACCTTTTAGTGCTAAAGGTCGTGGCAAGGGCAAGATGGGCGGCAGGATGAGGTAAAGCATCTACTAGAGGCAACAGTGACAACAGTGTCTGGCCCGTGTTTTTAACGTGTGTGTACTCATGGTTCTGTTGTATCGAGTCAAATGTCAATTATCATGATACCAAAACAATAAATAATCATTACACCCTCTCTGCAGAATTGTCTCTGCTGTTGTGTAATTCTTTCCAGCTTGTAGCACTATTGTATAATACAAAAACTCTGGCAGAATCATTTATTTCAGCAGTCTTCTAAATAAAAAAATAATACTGTCTTTTAATGTGTAAAGTGTAAATTGTTCTAATGCGTAAAAATGTTGGAATATTTTCACAACAAAATATTTAAATTAAGTGTATTTTACTTAAGAAAAAAAGACAATGTTTTACAACATATAATGAAAGAATTGACAGGATGAGTAGCATGTGTTTGACATTTCTGCTTTTTCTATTTTTATTCAAATCTACTTTAAGACCAGAGATTCCTCAGCAAGGCTCCACGTAGTGGTGGTGCATAACATCATCTATATATTTTTATTAATTTAACTGCAAGAAAAATATAATAATCCCGTAAAGGAGCGTGTGTGATGCTGATGATGGAAAAGCGTTATGTACCACCCTGCATTAAATCCAAGTCCGTACAGTACATTAACAATAGGTTTCCTTATTCACATATCCACACCAGTGCATTTTCAGACTGTTCGTCTCTGCAGTGTAATGTGCTGGGAGACTCAGCAATGGTATCGGGGGTTGTTTTAAGAGGATGAGGGTTCATGTCGCATGAAGGCTGCTTGTTGAAGAGAGGCCGCTATCACCATAGGTGTGTTTCTCTGATCTCTGCTATCACCTGGCTGGCTTTCTGCAACGCCTGCACAAAGGAATTAAAAAAAAAAGTGAAAGTGTCTGAATTAAACATTTTTGCCCACATGCAGGGACAAGCTGTTTTACTGTCAAATAATTTTTTTTTGTTTGAAAGATAGAACTTTTTTACCATCATTCCACTTTAGCTCAAACAAAGAGGGACACCAAGAGGAATTTGTACCATAAATAACTTTGGAACATAAATACTTGCTGTGTCTAACTTCAAATAAACTTTCTTTTATACCTTCCTACACAGAACAAGGAAGGTGTATTTTGTTTTCCATTTTTACATTGAAAAAGCATTAGCAAGACATCTCTTAATGTTCAGTATGAACGACAGTCACTACAACAGGAACTACAAGGAAGGAAGGAATTAAAACTTTAAACACCAACATGGTCATCTGACCACTGTTTTAAAGCTTTAGCTGAGGAGATAGTGTGGGCCACCCGCTAATTGCACGGTCAGCAGTTTGACCTTTATTATTATTGTACAATGTACAATTGCAGTCTATAGTGTCAGCATAAATCCATCTACAGCTTCATAAAATCCAGAGCTCTGATTAGACTGCTCTAACTAATTCAACTAATTCTAGACTTTCAGCTCCTTCTTGGGACGTTTAACATTTTCTGATCCTTACTTTTGGGATATGTGCAGTTTTACCCACAACTTCCCAAGTTCCTCTCCTGTTGCTTCCCATTCATTAGGAAACACTTTCTACCTCCGATTTGCAGTCAACATCACCCATCAGAAACCGGTCTATTGACTCAGAATTTATGCGCTAAATTCTTTGTCTGACATAGCCACTCACTGGTTGGCCCTAATTAATTTTCAAATTCGCAACTTCACGTTTTCAGTCACCTATGCAGCAAAAAGCTATATAGAAGAGTGTAACTACGATGGAGAGAAGCTACAACACCTGCAGGTTTGAGACATTGTTTTTTTGCTCACATTTGCTTGTTGTCCTCCCAAAAGCTATGTTTTAGCCCCATAGGGCCACTACGTAATTAAGTTACTGTTTAATTAGCTGATTGTGAACAAAGTTTATGGAAATAGAGAACATTTATTGATTCAAAAACAAATCTTGTTTATCATTGTTACAGGGAAGTTTTATTGTAATATATACCAAGGCAGTTTCGAATCACCCGGCCCTAGCTCAGCGCCTCTGGTCCACATGTTGGGGAAGACACTAAACTTCAAGTTACTCCTGTTGTGTGAGATTCACTTGCTAGTTGCTAAAAGCATCTGTTAAAATGATTTAATGTTAATATAACACTGAAACACTAACCCTGTGTGCCTTTTTCCTTGTCGTACTGTAGCTTTAATATTTGTAAGCAATGGGGGTCTGGAAATGTTTTTTGTTACAGTACATGTTCTAGGACCAAAAAGTATCTCTACTAAAGTCAGTGCTGAATTTTTCATGTTTTATAGTGACTGCAGTAAAGGTTTTAAAAAGAATCAAGTGAGTGACTGATACTGGATCTTGTTGTTGTTGTTGTTGTTGTTATCTGTAATGACCCTTGACAAATCCCTTACCTTGAGCATGTCAGCAGCCTCGCTGCGTCTAAGAGCCATGTCCTCAGACTCTGTCAACAGGTCGTTCAGCAAGGCCGTCTTGTATAACTGACCCACCAGCTCACTCTGCAGACAGTCCTTCACGTGGTTTACCAGAAAGTGCATCACTGCTTTTGGTACACTGAGCACAAACAACATGATCCGGGAAGAGCAGATGAATCATATATATTTCAACATTTGGAAACAAATCAAATAAACAAACAAAATAGGTGGTTGATAAAAATGACCAGGTTTACCTGTCTTGGATGTTTTTCCGTACGATAAGAAAGTATGATTTGATGAGTCTCTCAATGACTTCACAGTCCCTTTGCTCCCGAGCAGACAACTTCCTGGACACTGAAACAGGCTGGAAACGAAACGACAAGGAAAATGCAAACATACAATAAGGAAAAACCGTAAGATCAAAAATGACACAGTCAGGACAATGGCTCCAAAGCCTATAACAGGCACCAGAATAGATTCAAAGGAAAAACTATTTTCTGTCACACTGAAGCTAAAATCTGCTATCAAATATTAATGTAAATGATTACTGTAAGTTTCACAGATACACTTGCCTTTTAGCAGTCATTTTTATCTTTGTGATGATTGCTCTGGCAGGACTGGATTTTGCATTTAATTAATGATCTTCAATTTCTTTCAATTACTTCTGACCACAGCAACTTAGATTAGGAGAGTCGGATAAATCTCAAGTTGGCAAAGCTATTTTCACACTTGCTAGCATTGCTTATTGGTGAACCAGAGGGATGCTCCAGTCATAACTTCTAGGATCCTCTAAAGTATTTCACTTTGTTTAATTTTTGATATGTGATAATATGGCCGTTATGTTTTCTGAACTGTGTATAAGCATTCTATTTCTTTAGCGAAATTATTAATTTCTAGTCTTTTACTCACCACATCTAGCAGGTTGACAACGTGGCCCTTCTGTGGGCTTGCAAGGGTGGGATTCTGGGGGAGACCCCTTTCAAAAGCTGCACTGTCCTCTCCCTTCTTCAGCATGCCTCTCCAATTTCCTGTTCCACCATCTGCCTGCTCACCGACAGGGCCGCTCTGAAAACTGCTGCCTGCCGCCTACAGTCAGGGCGAGAGAAGACGAGGGTGAGGTTGTGAGACATATCCTGCAGGGAAGCATTGTGCATCTTCTTCTTTTCCTTTCGGCTGTTCCCTTTCAGCGGTCGCCACAGCGAATCATGTGCCTCCATCTAACCCTGTCCTCTGCATCCTCTTCTCTCGCACCAACTAACTTTATGTCATCAATGTTTTAAATGTTTTTCAATCATTGAAAAGGTTAAAGAACAATGCATAATTATGAATTATCATCATTTTCAGAGAACCTTTTATAAGTAGCAGGCCACAGGCCTTCTTTGACTTTATTTCAAAGTAGTTCACCTAGGCCTTTATTTGTTCCATAGTTAAAAGTACAGTAAACAAGCAAGGGCACTGATGAAAAATAATGAGAGGCAGTCTGCATAATTCACAACTCCAGGCTTCGGATCAGGTGATTTAATGATGAGACAGCAGAGATTTCTCAAGGCTATACGAGCACATCCTGGAGCCTGAATTTTACAGTAGCGTATATAGTTGTTATAAGATTTTGCACATATCACCAACCCCTAACAAAGGAAAGAAAGGGTTAGATAAAAACCACAGTCAAAGGTGTGATAAGTTAGAGTAAAAAAAACTCAGACTGGCATATACTTAAAGTATGACGGTAAAGGTTTACGGGGGGGCAGTGGTCAAAAGTGAACAGGAACCGAGTGAAAGGGACACAACTTAGCAGCCTCGACCTTGAAGGGAGGAGGCTCAGTGGTGGGGAATATGAGGGATAGAGAGTCTGTTAAGCCTGTTACAAGAAAACAGACACTGAGATACAAAGGCAGACTGTACCTTATCTCTGGGGACAGCAGACGGCAGGTCTCTTACTCGGTTGCGTCTTTGCTCCTACAAAAATGACATTTGAAACTGTCAAATCTAGGACGATGATATATCCATGCTTCAAAAAACAGCTCCATTACTTTCAATTTATGATTATTTCCAGGAAAACGTGTACATTCACAATTCTCAGCAAGTGAGAATTACAAAACATACTAAACAAAGAAGGAGAAATTTAAATGCATCTATTAGAGTAAAGGGTCCTCACTCACATCTATATTACAGTTTATGAGTCCAGAAGCATCAGCAAAGTCAGGGTGCTTTGTGTTGATATAGGCCAGCTCAATGGCAACCAGGTTATGAACCTGAAAAGACAAAGAAAAATTAATGGGTCAGCCTAAGGTATATATATATATATATATATATATATATATAAATGTCCCTTAAAAAGGTTCAGAGATGTTAATGCTGAGCAGGTCCTGACCATTTCATTGGTGACAGGGAGTCTCTTCCTGAGTAATGAGGTAACCACTTCTACTATGGCATCATGGAGCTTTGGAAACCTCAGCAACTCCTGCAGGGATAAAGAATCGGCCCTATAAGCGTTACGTTTTTTGTATCTGCGCCATCACCTATTTAGTTTTAGTGATATATATGAGCGTATTTCTCACCTGTGTGCTGTAGTTGCTGCAGTGCTGAATGATCCTCTGCATCTCCTCATGCACCAGCTCCACGCACCGCAGACTGGGCTCCTCCAGACGCTTGACCTGCCGTTTCACCAGCAACTCGAAAGAAACTTCAGGCACGAATAAAGCAGGCCTCGGGCCCTGTCAAAGCAAAGCAACGTGTAGGTCTACAGGAGCAGCAATACTATAACTCAGACTACAAATTATAGCAAAATATAGCAAAAACCAACCGTTGCATTTCTGATTGCTGTCAGCACATCGATGGTCGTTAGACCCCCGAGAGGGTCGACCGACTCCAGTGTTCGGCCAAAAGTCTCATGAAATATATAACAAATTCTTGCGCCACCACATCTGAAAAAGTGATGAGATGATATTAGGCACACAAACAGCTGATCATTAAGGACAGTATTGATATTAACACCTCATAGTGGTTGATGAAGGTACATAACTCACAGTTCAGTTGTTTCTATGTACTTGGCTGTGCCCTCTATGGTGTTGCAGTACTCGGCAGCAAACTTGGTGATGAGCTGCAGCAATGTGGCACTCTTGTCGACGACAGGTTCACCATAACCGCAGAGTAGAGACTGGTACTGTGCTGCCAGCACGTTGATCCTCGTCTTCAGCTCAGGAAGACAATCTCTAATGTGGTGCATCAGTAACCTATGGCATGAAACATTTACAAATTACACTTTGCCTGGGAAACAAAGACAGACACTTACATAGGGCAACTGTATGCTATCACAGCAGATATACTAGTGAAATCTGTTCCACTAGATCTCAAATGCATAACATCAGTCGGACACTAAAACATTAGCGTTTACCAAAAACAATTAAATAATTAAAAATTGATTCTATGCATAGAATTTTCTTCTATACCTGTTGAGCGTTTTAGCCAGGTATTTGGTTCCATTTCTGTTTGCGAGGGAGGGATACTTCTTTTGTAGGAAGGCGTATTCATCACGAATTGAATCTGCCACCAATTTCTTTTGATTGATATCCAGCTGACTCCTGAAAAAACACACCACCCAAAATAAGTCGTGAAAGACTGCTGGTTGTACTGGTGCCTATTTTGTTTGTGGTTATCGTCACGTATCTGTATGGGTATGAGTCAGGGTAATATTTGAGGCAAACATTGCACATTAGTGCAGTCTTACCTGTTTACTACTCCAACAATGCCCAGTTTAACGGGAATGACTCTGCCCATCAACACGTCCATGGCATCTGTACCAGCATCCATCAGATCCAACTTGGTCACTACAGCCAGCGTCCTCCTACCTGAGTACACAGAAACACACGTCATGCAAAAAACCCAAAACAAAACACTGCAGTCATAAAGAAAACAAAAAAAATAAGATATCATGACTGGAAGAATTAATATGAAATTAAAACAATAAATGTCAAAAGTAAAGACAGAACCAACAATGAGGCCAGTTACCATCAGGATCAACCTCTCTGGCCACTTTAAGCGCCTCTGATGTTGCCATGTCTGTGTTGGCAGCAGTCACAGCCAGGATGATGGAGTTGGGGTTTGAAATGTACTTGAAAATCAGTTCTCGTATCTGGACTTCTATGTCTCTGGGCTGATCTCCCACAGGTACCTGTGTCACCAAATACACATTGAATTCAGATCAGGACAGGGTTTTTTGGTTGTTTTTCAAGAGTTGACAAAATTAAATGTAAGAATATTTCATAACATTTAATTGTAATGGTCCTTTGGGGTATAGTCTGTGTTACCAGCTACAGTATGGAATCTCTGTAAATTAAACGTGACTCTTACACACTCTAAAATCTTGTTTCAGCGTATAGAATCAATGCGTTTTAATATTTTCCAGGATCATTTTGCTAGGTCACACAGGTTTGGACACAAAACGTTACCTTTGTAATGCCAGGAAGATCCACCAATGTGAGGTTCACAACATGCGGTGAGAAGATTTTGAGGTGAATGGGTTCATCACTAATACCCTAGAAAAAACATTGTCATTTATTAGTAAAAATTTATTAGTAAAATTAATTGAAGAGTAAAAACCTGTCCAGTTCCTGGTCAGGCAACTTTTGACGCTCCCTCCTAATTAGTTTAAATAGCATACCTTGTTATTGCCAGAAATTCTTTCAGTTTCTGCTTCAATCTCTAGCCTGATCTCCTCAAAGTCTGTGTAGATCTTAAAAGACAAAAAGACACAAGAAAGGTAAAGAGAGTTGTACGTTTTATTATTCTAACAACAAAAACAACTTAAGAGTAAAAACCAAATGAGACATAAGAGGGATAGTTTACAAAGAAACATTTCCCGAGATGCCTTGTTTAGTGTCATGAGGCGTTCAGCATGTCACAAGAGCATCTTTGTTCAAACGGGGAGAACTAATTCAACTTTTACCCCACAGCCATATGGAAAAATGTAGCTATTGAAAGGGTGTGTACGTGATTTAATATTTAGATCAAACTCTGATTTTAGATTTTGCTAGTAAAAACACACCCAAAAACCTCTGTAACCAACCCATAAATATCACAAGACTCCAGTAGTTTTCTCGCTCTACCTTGCTTTTGGTGTGCAGGAATTTGCCCCATTCCTCTCCATCAATGCCTACAGAAACACAAAGTTGAGGACAGATGTTTTGGTTACTGATGTGACAGATGGTGCCCTGAAATCACTGTTACTATTTTTGTTATTGCTATGTTAAATGTCTCTGGGGAGGATTTATCTGTGAACATAGATTGAATGGAAAAAACTCTTTAGCCAAAGCTCCACGGCTCTTGGAAAAAATTAAATAATTTCATCAACGGTACAACAAATGTTGTTGCACGCGACCGTGATGGAAGCAAATACTTCAGGCAAAAAGGAAGCAATATGGGAAGCACAGACCGAGGAGTGTAGAAGTATTTTAAAAGCAAAGAATGGTTTGTAATAATAACCACTGTGACAAAACAAGGCAACAATGACAGAAGGATGGAGTCTGTTAGTCATCATAAAGGAAGCTATAATCACCAAACCAATTAATAGTTTTAACCAAAATCTGATCATTTTCTTTTGTCTAACTGAAACTGACAGAGACCAGCCTGAATAGAGGGAAGGGCATGAACTGAATAATATAAAGCCACGTGGTTCACAAATACAAGCAAGGATGGGACAAAATAGCCAAAAAAAGAGAGGGGAGGTTATGTAATATACAACACATTAAGAAACTGAACAAGGAGAAGGAAACCTCTGTAAAGGTGTCCATTTTTCTTGGATTCTGTGGTTACAAAGAGACGACAGGAGACACAAGGGTTATGCAGAGTCACTCTGAGGCCATCCCCAGAGGACAGCAGTGAATAAACACAGGTTCATTATTCATCCCCTGTTCTTAAAGCACTGAATTGTGTTTGAGGAATAAATAGATTAGGCCACCTGGCTGTCAGCAACAAGTAATGGATACATTCATACATCTGTAGCTACAACAAATGTCATATAACTGCATGACTTGATAATATCAAGCATTTGAAAAGGCTGTCCTACATGAGCAGTACTTTTACTTTGTGTACTGTATATTTTTATGTTGATGCTAAATAAGTTTTAATGCATGACTTGTATCAGTCAGGCATTCACAGGTGTCCCTTAGATTCAAGTCTTAAAATCTTCTAAATAAAAAATAATTTCTAGGCATTTAGTTTTACGGTTTCTCCAGAACACAGATTCTGTTACATTTTTATTATTTTTTTACACTGACCCACTTGACTACATTTATTGTGGATGTACACAAAATTCAGTGTGTTAAATGCTACATTTCCTGATAGGGTTTCACAGAAAGCACTTTACTATTAAAAATGCATGTAACATATTGCATATTTATAAAGAAAAAAAATCAAGCTGTTGAGTTTGTGGGAGAATTTAGTACGTAGAGACAAACAAAGAACACTATCATCCTACCATTCTCTTCACTGATTTTCCTGCGGTCCTCCGGATCGATGTGAACTAGCTGTAGAATAAGGGGACGGCGTGTGACGATGCCAG
Organism: Channa argus; assembly: GCF_033026475.1. Classification (NCBI taxonomy): domain Eukaryota; kingdom Metazoa; phylum Chordata; class Actinopteri; order Anabantiformes; family Channidae; genus Channa; species Channa argus. The sequence goes on along the minus strand of NC_090200.1, from coordinate 10,857,122 downwards.
TGCCTCGTGGCAGGATGTCCCGGCCAACCAGGCTCTCTAAAACAGAACTCTTCCCACTGCTCTGTGGACAAAAACAACACCATAAACAAAACAACAAAACCGCGAGAGGAGACTGAGGTAGATTTGACTCACTCAGAGACTTTTCGGTTTGGTACAGCAAACTTATTGTTGCACAGACATTACCACTGATGCAGAAACAGATTCATGGATTCAGGAACTTTTCTACATTTAACTAGAGGAAACAGAAATTCTAATTTGGTTCCTAAAAGGTACTACTTTTGGATGACACACACCCTATGGCAGCTTCAACCTAAGTTTAGTATTCATTCACACAAACACAGGGTGTCCCTTGACAGCTCTTTTTCATTGACATGATAACACCCTTAGGAGACTTGGTAAACTAAAATATACCACTATTAGTTGACTTGGACTGTAGACATGATGAGCACAACCAATTATTAGCTTTCATGCATCATGAATATTTAACAGCTGTTCTTCAGTGAAGGTGTTTGCGGGTCGGGGCCTTTGCAGCCACAGCAATGGCAACCAGACAAATCAGGCCGTGTCTTAAGGTCTGTAATGTGATCAGATGGCTGCCAAAATGACTGAGACACTCACATCCTATTAACCGACCAGTGAAAGTAAACATCCAAGACATAACCTGACATTTTAAAGCAATCAGGCTCAAGACAGTCAGATGGTCAGATTGAAATTGCATCTGAGAAGAGAGGCGTCCGTCCTTATGGTAGTTTGTGGTGCTGTTGACTCATACAGCGACAGTTTTTTTTTGTCAAAAATACATTAAATTCTCGATTTCAATTTCTACTAATCAAAAGCCCAATGCAGCTTTTGCTTTAGAAATAAATGAAATACTTGTTTAATTAAAAAAAATGCTTAATTGTTTAAGTGCTCACATATTTAACAAATCGTTGCAGCTCTAGAGATTTATCTAATAAACTGGCAACTATTCTGCTGCGTGTGTGAGAAAGAGAGAGAGAAAGAGAGAGAGTACAGAGAATACATTTAATACCAAATATAGCAAATTATGTTTTCCATATAGACGATGAAAGGGTTAATGTTCGGAGCCGAAACGGTTAAACGAAACATGTTAATCAGAAGGAAAAACAATCAAGCTATTTAGCAATGATGATCAATATGAGCAATCCTTTTAGTGTAAATACATTACTGTAAGCTGAATATTATCTGCGGATTAATTATTAACGCAAATAATCGAGTTAGTCCTTTTTATTTTCTCTTCAGATACCTGAAATAAATGTAGAGTAATGCCGTCTCCCATCCAGACAGCTTTTAAGTGAGATCACCTATTACGTTAGCTAATGCTAACTTTGTTGCCAAGGCATTTAACATAGTTCACCGTAAAAGAACATTTTAAACTGTGAAGTCAGTCAGAAACGTATCTCTACTGGAACTGCACGAAAGAGAAAGCAAACCCGTGCTGTGTGTGTATATAAAAGAAAGAGCCAAAACAGTGAGTTGGCGCAGGGCTAGCGTAACTTGCTAACCCTAAAGAAAAGTGACGTTTCTCACCTGCGTTCCCACAACAACTATCTGCGGCAGTTGAATTACGTCCGCACCGACTGTGTTAAATACATCCTGTAGTTTGTTAATGACAGGTATAAGGGCCTCCATTAGCTCCGAAACGAAACCCTGTCAAATGTCAGACAACTTTCCTTAATGTACCGCACACGGGTACAAAGTCATTCAATGTCCCTCAGCTAAGCTAGTGGCGTCTATTTGGATCTGCCAAACTGCGCACACGCTTACCCACGGTTGCACCATGGGAGTTTGAGTCACTCAGAGTCACGCTCAACAGACAACAATTGGTTTGCCCTTTTGTCCGAACTACATTTCCTATAGATGACGTAGAAGTCTCGCTGAACCACTGAAATGAAAGAGAAGTATTTATCTCCACACAACGGTAACTAGGGTGCGCACCAAAATATTTATGTGAGGAATCCATACAAGGATTTTATGAATTACTTTAAACTGCTTGACCGAGTGTTTAAAGTTAAACAAAATGCTACGAATATGCGTTCATCCTTGATAGTTATAGAATTTGTATGGTATTATTATTTTCAGGTTTATGCTTTGAGTCTCTTTCTCTGTAGTTATCGTGATCTTGTGTTATTTGACGTTGTTAGTCAATCCATGTCTATATATTAAATAGACATGCATTATATTATTTTATATAATTATATTTCTCTTATTTTGTTGTTAGACATATTTGTAACTGTATGCTTTACATCTGTATTAAATGATTTACTTTGTTGTGTATTTCTCATCCAATGCTGTTTTTACAGCGAAAAAAACAAAAATAAAAAAACAAACTGATGAGTGCATTTAATTTCTTATATATTGGAAATATAACTGATATATACCATCTTATCTATTATTAATCACCTTTAAGGGTTCTAACTCTCAAGAAGCCTAAAACATCACCACAGCTGTGCTTCAAACTATTCAACTATGCTACAAAATTATCTTTATCAGCTCATGGCCACAGTGTGTTAAGATACACATAAAAGTACAACAAAAGCAAAAACAAATAATATAGGTTATTTAGCAGTTAGGTGTAGCATTACAAAAGGCAGACACACTAAAAATCAGTTCTAAATACTGAATTTAATGTTTTGTATTTAGATGCAGTGGGTCTAATTTTGATAAGGGATATAAGTATATCTTCCTGTTGATTACAAAATTATAAATATGGGCACATAAAAATGTATTTGAATAATGCTGATGAGGTCTACCTGGCTGAAATGTTGTATGTACAGTATAATTGCAGGCATATATTAATTATTCTTCATATAAAAAACAAGAGGGTTTAATTGTTATTTTCAATTATCATTATTATCAAGTCTCCTCGCATAACTCTGACCTAAAATAAGTGTAAAACTGTATAAAAGCATCCACCTAGAGTCAGTAACTGGAGTACCAGCCCCTCCTGGCTATCCGTCAAAGTGCCCTTGGGGAAGACACTGAACACCAAGTTACCGCCAGTGGGTCAGGTAATGGGTCACTGCCATTTGTGTGTGTGTGTGTGTAGGAATCCTGTTTTAGCTTAATTACAGTTATCATTGTTATTTAGTGATTAACTAGTATGTTGCTTTGCAAACCATAGTGACACTGTGGACACTCAAAGCTGTAAAGGATACAGTAATGCAGGATGTGAAAGAGTACCAGGTGTGAAATAAATATGTAACTTATGCACATTTTGTCAATCTATATATCACAGCACAATGTGAACTTTGAACTAATACAGCAGATGTTAAATTATTTAGCCTTTTGGGTGTATTATGTTTTATAAAATATGAATACAAACTCATATACAACATAACAAGCAAACAAATAAAAGCGTAATCTCAGTTTGATTTCTACATTATATATATATTTCAATATATAACTTTTTTTAATCAACACAGATATCTGGAAAAGTATGCAAATTTAAAGTGCTATTGGATATTTTATAACAATATCAATATTTAAAACAAATATTGCACAGTACAATGTGTTTACAGAAATGAAGTAACAGAGGATATGTTGTTGAAACGTTTCTTTCCTTCTATGGCACAGAATGTACAGTACTAAGGATTTCAGTAACTGACACTGCATTGCAGAGCCTTTGACAGAGTCACAGAGGTTCATGTGTGCAGTATCAGTTATGTACAGTACTTGTATGTAGCCATTTCCTCGAGTGGTAGTGCCATATTGTTACACTTGATGCTGATTCAAAATATATACAATAATTGTTACATTGCAAAATGCTAGTTGCAATTAAACTGTGGTGCTGTATTGGAGATGTGTTTCTTCATATTAATAGTGGCAGTTTTAGGCCTATTTAAAAAGAATAACCACAAAATACTAACATTGCAACAACTGTCTCATAAGAGTGATTTTTAGCAATAAAAACCATCTGGAAATAAGCATGTTGCTGAGCAACAGAAGACAGCAGAGCTCAGGGGCCACATTATGAATGAATAACTACAGTTCTGTCAAACAAGTAAACACACTGTGTCAGAGTTTACTTGAAAAATAAAATATGCTTGATATTTGGTTCATATTAATTCAGTACAGTTCAATTAAAAACTCTCTTAGCAAAATAGAACAACACAGGGTTCACACTTACATTTATAACAGGTTTTTCTAGGCAATAAAAATCAGAGTCATACATTTCTAAATTCAAATGTTACTAAATATATTTTTCATTTTTGGTGTTAGTACAATTCTTTCAGAAATCACTGGTTGTTGAAATTTGATCAGACATCTGATATTACAAAACTGCGAATGCCTGTGTATATTTTAACCATCCCAACATGTCCAGGGTCATGGGTTTTTGTGGCGTGGACTATACTGCTTCAATTTGCGCTAGCGTGCAGGGATTGATTCATTATGCTGCAGCCAGAGGGCTACGAAACATAGTCATAGAATCTGGGGTTACACTACGTAACCACCGTTCTCTTTTGCCTACCGTAACCCTAACCCCCAATAGCAAATACAGTCAAAATAAATTAAAAAAAAAGCCACAGGTGAACTATTAGTGAACCAACACTGTGTGACATTATGTGCCAAGTATAAGTTGGCAGTTCTATTTCCTATGTTGCTTGCCCTCGTCTGGCTGTAGCATAATGAACCAATCCCTGCGCGCTCGCGCCAACTGAAGCAGTATAGTCCACGCCCACCGGTGAGTGGGCCAAAAAGTTGCTACTTTTTTCGCTCTCATGGTTTGCTCAATTACGTCCGCAATCACACCATAAGAGAGCGGCGACTGTAGCACTTATTCCCTCTTTTTCCTTCAACCTTGTGCCAGCTAAGAGCAATTCCTTACTAAAGAGCAAATATGTCCACTAAAGAAAAGCGACGATCTGCGGAGCTTGTCAGGTTGGGTACATTGAACCCGGTGACCTTCACCCCCGCTGCCTTGGCTGCTTGGGGGTGGAACACGTGGGCCTCGCTCTTAATGAGCGGGCTTCCTGCATGTTCTGCAGGCTTCTGCCTGAGGACAACCTACGCTCCCGGGCGGGTTATTGGGTTATGAGCGATGTTCTTGACATTGAGCCTCCTGACCGCTTCCTCACTGAGCAACATTTGCAGGAGCCGGGGTCGGACGACTCCGCATCTCACGGCTCATCTTCGGGCTCCCACCCCCACCCCCACCCCCACCCCCACCCCACCCCACCCCACCCCACCCCACACCTGCGGGGCTGGAGCAGCGCCCTCCGAGCTACCCGCCATGGTCCAGCTACTACAAGAGCTTCCGGACATCATTAAGATCGCTGGCGCTCGCGGTAATCTTTCTGTGCTGGAGGATGCCGCATTGCCACCCCAGGAAGCCGCCTTTGGCCGCTATAACCCCGGGCGAGCATCCCGGCCTGTTCCTACCTGGCCGCTATTCCCCACGGTAGCCGCCTATGTGCACGGCTCTGCCAGCAAGCCAGCGAAACTTAAAGCTCCAGTTTCTACCTTTGCACCTATCACCAAGGAGAAAGGTCTCACGGACGACAGCTTCCCGCCAGTCCCAACGCTGCTCTTTTCGGAGTCAAGTGCAATCTCAGAGCCGGCCGACGCCCCACTCCACCCTCTCCTAAAGATGCTTTGACAACTCGCCTTGCTGACCGCTCACATCAGTGCGCGTTTCAGTCGGCAGCGGCAGCTAATAACATCTTTGTTTTAGCTAATGCCATTTCCAATCTGGCTCTCCTACCCGATGCTCTTCCCGACAAGTACGCTGAAGAGATCAGCAAGTTTTCCAGCGCCATACTCGCCTTGTGTGCCCCGATAGCGATCGCTTCGGCGCGCATCTCGGCATGGCAAACCATGATCGCGAGGAACGTCTGGCTCCATCTTTCCTCCATCCCAGAGGCCGTTAGAAAGGATATGCTGGAGGGACCCATCAGCCCTGATGGTCTGTTTGGTCCCCATTTTCAGCCCCTTGTTAGAGAGATGCAGACGGCTTCAGAAGAAGCGGAAAAGATTTGTCGCCACGTCACGTGAGCTTTCTCACAGACAAAGGCGCCCCGCTTCATCAGCAGCAGTCGCTTCGCGACCTGCTCCGGTGCAGCCCGCTCCACCACCTCCTCCACCTGCCCCCCATGCGGCAGCACCAAGTCGCAGATCTTCCAAGCCTAGCAAGTTGGCTTGCTCATGGTCTCGCACTCCGGTGGAGCCTCCCCGCAAGCAGAGAAGATTTTGATGGGTTGCGGGGGACATGTGTGATTTGATTGTTCTTTGTTCTAAATGTGGTTGTTCTGTTTCCTCGGGTTCTGTCTTTTCTTCAGACCCTCGTGGACAGAGGCTTATCCCTCAGCACTGTGAAGACCTATGCTGCTGCGATCTCCTCATGTCATGAGGGGTTGCAGAACATGCAGAACTTCTATCCCGAATTTCCAGACTTAAACCAAATGTTTTGAAAGGTGAGGGAAATGCAGAGGCTGTTGAATCAAAGCCCAGAGCTGAGGAGAATGCAGTCACAGCCACGAATGCTGTGGATGCTTCTACATCGACTTCATCTAAACCATCTTTAGCTAGTCCTACTATTCCTACTTCTGGTGCAGCATTTGACATAAGTGGCACTAACCTAACCCGTCCTCACAGTTCTACCCAAGCAACTGTAACTGACACAATTCTGAAGGACAAAAGGGTGAAGAGCGTTGTTCCTTTTGTCAAAGCAAGTTGTCCCAAAAAGCAAGAGGAGCTTAAATGTCCATTGAATGAAACTGAGGAAAAAAGCACTTCTGTACAACCTGCACCACTTTTCCATCCTAGCACTTTTTATGTCAACTTGGATGAAACCTATAACTACCTGGCCCATCACATAAACTCATACTTTGGCAACAGTACAAAGACTCCAGATAAGAAAGTGAACAATGTTCACAGTTCATCTGCTTTCTCTCAGGATCAAAAAAGTAGTGACCTCATGTCGATGTCTGGGAAAATAGACCCTGCTAATCCCGTTAACCCACCTTCCTCTAAAAAGGGATTAGTTCACTACCTGTCCTGCTCAGCTCCAACTGTGCAAGCTTTTGTGGGATACTACATTGCACCCCTTGTTCCCAAGTTCAGGACTGGAGAGTCCAAAAGTACTACTGTGGAAGAAAAGAAGCCTGAGGATGTTTCAGTAAAACAGGTTGAGGCCACAGTTTGTAAGGAGCAGAAGGCTCTAGAAGACAAAGCCAAGAAACTTCTACTTCAAAGAGAAAAGGTACGATGTGATCATTTTGTAGTAACCATTTAAAAGTACAGTAGTATTTGTACGGTAACTGTTACCTTGCTAAAGGCTAAATCTTGATTTTTACCGATGATGATTTTTCTACAAGATCTTTTGTACCATTACTCAGTGTAATTTCATGCTTCTTTTATGTAAACACTTTGAAACATGATTCCCACATCGGACAGTCCTGATGTATCGGGTATATCATAGCAACGAGCCACATTAATCAGAGCTCTTGCTATTCTATATGTCTAATGGTTTTGCAATGTGCTGACATGCAGTCTAATGTCTTGGAATCAGTTTTCAAAAAAACCCCCTCATGAAGGTGAGGGCCATAAAAGGCATGGGTCAAAAAGGTTTCTATGATGTGGAGATATTAACTCAGCTGACATTTGGTTTACAGTGAGGCTGGATTAGGCCATTTTTAACAGGGACTAATAAAGATAGCAGACACAGTGGATGACTTTTGGCCTTTGGCCAGTGAAATGCTGTAGCTTCACATGACAAGTATGTGGTGGTCTAAGCCCAGTTCTGCTGTTACATTTATGTATAGATCAGACAGTAAATCTGTATCATCGAGGTAATAAAACTAGTTACTAGCAAATGTATATTTCGTTCACAGTATTTTAATAGAAGTTAACCTACTGATTGGCAGCTTTGTTATGTATCTGTTTATAATTTAATAACCTTCAACAGGGATTTGGTGTTTATTTCTACTACATATTCTATGTAAAATAAAGAGGAGTCAAGAATAACCTTTCTGATCTGCATTTTTTGAAAATGGACATTGTTAATGGTATTATAACATAAATACATATTTGAAATGCAATTACTGAGTCGTAGTAGTAATGTGATATTAATAAAAAAAAAGACATCATTGCAACATTGACAATCATCCCTTGGAAGTTTACTGTTGGCTTGGCTTTTAAAATTTTTAAAAACATTTAATTGTGATCAATTTGTCTATTTTTACCTACATTTTGTCCCTGTGAACCACCTCACCTAAATCATCACTGGTGCAGACAATACACACTATAATACCCCTGATAGGCCCAGTTACTGGAGAAGCAGTGTCCTGGCTAAAGACCACACAATGAAGCTTAACAAACCCTCCAGTCAACCCTATGAAAAGATAATTCAAAAGCACAAGTGAGTGGATGGATACAAGAACTCGTTCAGAGGAGTCATAGGTATATTGGTGGCATCTCTTAGTAGTCTCCTTGCACAGTCACAGTTTTTTAAGATAATCTGCTTTAGGTAGATTTAAGCATGTGGCATATTCCTTACATTACTTGATGATAGATTTTACTTTACAAGGGATTTGTAATGAATAAGAAATGTTCTTGTTCGTCTGTACCAGTGATGATTTAGGGGAGTTACTCTAAAGGTCTTTAAGCAAGCACTTGTTTTCAGTTTTATATTTTTAATTAATTAAAATTAGCTTGTACAGACCTGTTTGTAATTCGTCGATTTTTAATTTGCCCCCAAAAAAATCCAAAGCCAGTGCTTTTATTATTTATGCAGTAGAAATTTAAATGTTTGTCCTCAACCCACTGAGAAAAGAAAATAACGAATACTGACAACATTTGCGCGCTGTCCTATTGTAATTTATCTGTTCAGTACAGTGATCCCACGATGGTGGAATGAGCTAACAAATTTTGCACGCTCAGCAAACTCTCGATATTCAAAAACTGCTGAAAACAGAACTCTTCCACACCATCTTATGCACTTATATCTATTAAGAAATACATAAAAAAACATACAACTCGGTCCCTACTATTTCTTGCACAAACACTTCTGGTAGGACTTTACTTTAATGTTTTCTCCTTGATTTTCGCTTGACTTGTACCTCACTTGTAAATCACTTTGAATAAAAGTTGTCTGCTAAAAGTAAATGTAAATTTATCAATGTCAAGTTTTAACTACAGTAACGCTAACTGGGTTGCACATTGTTGGTATTTTTGTCTGCTAGATCATTGCCAGGGTAAGTGTGGACAATCGAACTCGGGCTTTGGTCCAGGCTCTCCACAGGGCATCAGATGTAAGGGTCTATATAAACAGGGTGGAGGACCTCAGCTATCACCTCCTGGACTTTCCTGAGACCCGTGGGATTGCAGTGAAGGTGAGGATCTAAACAAGTTTGCATTTTATTTTACCCCCAGCATGTTATCATCATTCATTAGTATTTCTGAAGTATTGATTATTATGTTGGCACTGGACAGTGTATTCAGCAGAATGTTTTTATGCATTCATTATTATTGCATATCTGACACAAATTGTTAAGCAACTGTAGAATGTGAATGTAGACTTCTCATGTCATGCAAAATAAGGGTATGTGCTGCTCGCTGATGTCATAACTAGTGAACTAAAGGAGGACTCTATACTGCAGCATTTATTCATGTCTCAGGCTGATCTGTGTGACATTAGGAACTGAGTTGGTACTAATCTGTTTTCAAACAAGGCCTTTTTAGAAGTCTGACGACGGTTTATCCTTTCCAAGCTTTCAATTTGAGGAATGCCAGTTTCGCTGAGACCCTGTCTTTATTGTTTTCTATCCTACCTATGTATTTTGACATTGCATAAATGTCTGATGACATCATTGACAGCGGTTTTATTTTTCCAACTTTTTTCTCAGGAAAAAGTTATACCTTGTCTACTGCGTCTGAAGCAGGCCAGTCACCCAGGCCTGAGGGCAGCTGTTAGAGAAGCCCTTGCTCTAGTGGGCTACCATCAACCTGTAAGAGGCCGGGGCATCCGCATCCTTTCCATAGATGGAGGAGGTTTAAGGTACAAGTTCAGCTTTGCTTCTTTCTTTTTTTTCTTTACAGTGAGAAATAGGTAAAAAAAAAAAATGCAGTTTCAAGAAACACAGATTTATTTCCTACTTGGTTTTGGTGTTCTAGTTCACCAACATCACAACCCGCGGGCCTGTTTTAAAAATAGCTCACCATAGCACCACTTACCAATGAGCTGCATCAAATTTTTTTGTTGCTATTCTTTTTTAAATCACATTTGATAGTTATTGTGAGAAATCATTAACATGATTAGTGTCTTCACATAGATGAATATCATTCATTTAATTAATTAATACTAATAACATATAATTAAAGGTAAATTGATCAGATTTGTTAAACTGGTAGCCCTTTGCATTAATCGGTACCCAAGAAGTAGCTCTCAGTTTTAAAAAAGGTTGGTAAACCCCTGTTCTAGTTGAATGTCAATAGGTTGTCATTCTCTGTAGCCTCTATATGTGCTGTAGCTTATTTATTTCCTTGTGCATCTGTGACTTACAGGGGACTTCTTGCTCTTCAAGCGTTACAGAAGCTGGAAGCCCTGACGGGCAAACCCATTTACAAACTGTTTGATTACATTTGTGGTGTCAGCACAGGTATGTTGTTCCCCTGCCCTACTTCTATATGTGTGTGCATGTAGTTTATTAGAGCAGACTCGTAGCAATGATCACACAGTGACCCATTTGCTACTCCAGTCATTACCGCTCTAATGCTGCCTGTTGCTAAACAGTTCATACCAGGGAAATCCGTTTTAAAATAATAAAAATGTTCAGAAAAATAAAACAAAATATCCATATTGATTCGACTGATTTAAGTATTATAGCTAGATTCGTTTTTTTAATGTATGCAAGACTTCCACGAGAGGGTGCTGTGGACCATCCAATTTGTCTTCTCCGTCACTCAAAGTTTGCTTTTCATTTCACAGCAGATTGACAAAATGCATTTTATTTGCAGAGGACATTGGAATTTAATCACTACCAGAAGTTTCTGTTTTTCCCTAGTTTCTGTCATTTCCGAGTCTTAATCTCCACCAGTTGGATGTACTTCATTTTCAGATTTTCAGAATGTTGTCAAACCATAATGTAATCATCATGCTAGATCAAATGATGTTCACACACTCAAATACCATCTGGACCATATCTGGTTTATTTGAACACCCACATTACACAGGTGCACCTAATGTCTGCCCTCACAGCCCTTTTGTACCTTTTCATTCCTATTGTGGATCCCTAATCATAAAGACAAAGTTGTTTATTTTAATAATTTGCCTACAGTGTACTAGTCTATGCACTGCTTATAATTGAATTATTCATCAGTAATGTTACTCCAAACTCATAATGCAGTCTTGCTTTCATTTCTTGCCTTTAGAGTAACAGCAGATGCTAAATCACTTGTTTATCTTTTTCTTTAATCAAGATTTGCCATGTTGTATTACTAAAGTATGATATTAGTTCTTCTGAGTAATAAGTGTTTGTGTGTGTGTATTTTCTCTCTCAGGTGCTATTCTGGGGTTCATGCTAGGGGTGTTCCAAATCCCTGTGAATGAATGTGACGATCTGTACCGGAAGTTTGGGTCCGATGTTTTTAAGCAGAACGTCATTGTTGGCACAGTGAAGATGGGCTGGAGTCATGCCTTTTATGACAGTGAAGCGTGGGAGAACATCCTCAAGTCAGTCTCTCAGTTAATGTTGTCTAGCTCCGTTATTATTGTTTTAAATACTCATTGTCATTTTATTCCAGACAGCCTTAAATATTTATTTCTTTATAGGGTAAAAATACACCCATCTACATTCTTGCTCATCCACATTAATTCAGTATAGTGGATTAATTGTCCCACAAAATAGAAAAGATACATTTTTTAAACAAAATGGAAACAAATGGTGGGAGAGTAAATATTTTGTTTAACAAGTCATAATGTCCGGAATTCACCAAACCAGAAAATCATCCTCTTTTTCCCTCCACAGAGAGAAAATGGGGGCCCACCTTCTGGTGGAGACTTCAAGAGACCGTGACTGTCCCAAGGTGAGCTTTAATAAACGTGGATTGTTTCCTTTAGGACTGACGACCGACTGACAGTCTGATAGCAGACTGAATGTGTATCCAGATATCGTTTGATTTATGTTTTACAGCTCATCTATTTATAAGTCTACACATTTGTTCATTTTGGTAGTTTTGGTAAAAAAAAAAAATCATACTAATAAAAAAGTACAATCAAGTTATGTCATTTGTTGACCTCTAGGTGGCCGCAGTGAGCACAGTCGTGAACCGGGGAACCCCTCTTAAGGCCTATGTTTTTCGGAACTACAACATGCTGCCTGGGGTGCGCTCACATTACCTAGGAGGCTGCCAGCACCAGCTCTGGCAGGCCATACGAGCCACATCAGCAGCCCCTGGGTATTTTCAGGAGTTCACACTGGGGAATGATGTCCACCAGGTCAGTCCTATTCACAATAGCCACATGTATTGAATGTTTTCTTATATGTTCAACTCATATATACTCTATTTTGGTTCTTCATGCAACAACACTATAGATATGCTACACTATGATACTTTACATAAGTGGATTTGACGTCCGAGGCACAGAATTATTATGTGAACTGCATCTCTGCACTGTTTTACTCAATCACAGCTAAAATGAAGCGGTAAACAGTGAGATTCCTGAAGAATGTTTGTATGTTTGAACATCTTCTTGGGCATCCCTCAGCTATGAGCGGCCATCCCTGTGTGGGGTAGGAGATGAGATGTCTGTATGAATTAACATTTTCCTCTGGATTTCTTGGCTCAACATGAGTCTGTTTGCCATACTTTGGTCAGTTTTGGATAATTAAATGAGGAACTGTCTTCAGTTCTGTGAAAAGCTCATGTTTTCTACTACATCACCCTATAATTGTTTCAGTTTAATTACTTACAAGCCATTTGATACAGTGCAGTTTGTGTTTCATCTCTCAGCCTGTCCTCTTTGAAAACCTTTGCCTGGTCACTAGAACTGCAATCTAGTATTTAAGTGTTTGCTCCTGTGGGTAATTGTTTTTACTAATTATCCTCTTCACACCCTGCTTCACATTCATACAGTATCTAAACATCTTGTGACAATGTAACTACAGTCCTATGCTACAGTATCCAATTGGTTGTTATTGGTTTGTTGGATTTAAAAGCTGGACAGCTTGTGTTGATGGTGGAGAGTTTGAAAGATTTTGAGAGGTCTAATGAGGAAAAATCCCCTGCACAGCAAGCAAGAAGGATGAACTCAATTTCCTTCCTGTCAGTGTTTATTTCCAGGCAGTTACATTTTGACAGGAGAGTGAAAGGTAGAGTTGCAGTGAGACACACTTAAATCTATCTCCACTAAACAGGTATGCATCAGCCATTAGTAACATAACCAACTGCCAGTCCACTCTACCTTTTTACTAATCAATATGGATGACTGCCCATTTTGCCTTCATCTTTTAAGTAAGGTCTTAGTCAGAGAGCAGAGCTGTAATTTGAATCTACATGAGTAAGAGATATGGTCAAATCTTAGAAAAAACATTTAACTGTGCACACAGGCAGAATAAATATAAATACAGGTCTTTTTTTTTTTTTTACTCCTGTTTCAATATTCACTTCATGTAGCCTGTTCTTGACCTGCCACATCTAGATGTCCGGATCTCCTTGAACTGACATTGAAAACACATACGTGGTGAGCAGAATGACAAACACAACGTAGATCCAGCCTGGCGTACACAGACACACACACACACGAATGAGCTTGTGTTTACATCAAAGGAAATATCCCATGTTGGCACGCTCCCACACTCGTAATTGGTAGCTATGTTCGTTGTGTAGGTGAATGGGGATGTGCAGAAGAAGAGAATGAAAGAGACTGGTTGTTGAAAATCCACCTGTGGTGGGAGATTTGCACAGTCTGATGTCTCACCCTACTTGGAGATGAATAAATTAGCCCTATGCACCAATTTTCTCATCACACACACACCACTGTTTGAACGCTACATCTGCTTCGTAAGAAGGAAAAGGCAGACAATCTAATTATGTTGCCACTATTGGAAAGGCTGTAAGTTATCCACCTGCAGGAAACCTCATACTGTGAGAAGATGAGACAGCATTGGTGGTTTAATATATTTAATGCATTTAACATGAAATCAATTACAAGTGTTTTAATTTCATTTCACGTCGACCAAAAAAACCTTGCAAATGAAAAATTGTGTAAATTGCGCTTCAGTCATGACTTAGTAAAACTTAGTAAGTGTTTTTCTAATTTTTTGGCTGTGTTCATTTACCTCACCTCTTTCTGGCTATATTCCTGTGTAAAATGGGCTTTTTCGACAATTTTTACTTTGTTTTTTACTTTATTTAAAATGTCTGGTGATTTGTTGCGTCTGCTATTTTAAACTTTATTGACTTTTGAACATCATTATGTTCACATCAGCCTATAAACATTTTAGTTTTAAATTAAGTTCAGTATGCTGTTTCATAAACGAATGACTTTGGCATAACGCTGAAGGTGGAGAGAGAGGACAACTTGCCTTTTCTGTTAAAGTGAGCAGCTGCCTTAACAACTACTCCGACATTTGTTTCTGCCAGCTGCGGCTCAAAAGTTCATTATATAAGAACAAAAGCAAACGTGAAAAGTTTAGGTAATGCAAGAATTTATGAAAACTGACACATTTACTCTAATTGGAGCTTACATAAGCATCTATTGCGTCGTCATTAGTGATCCTGTTTAAGAGGTTTGACTTGTTTTAGATTTCACAAAAGCAAACCTTAATTTAAGCTGAAATTAATTTGTTTTTAAATACAATAGGATAATGTTACCAAGGATAAAGTGAAGGAAAAATTTCTACAATGAGTGTGTCTTTCATTATAGCATAATGCACAGCCTTCAACTTCTGTACAGATTCAGAAGCCACCCAGCTTGATGGCTTTATTTACTGACTACTTGAAACCGGTCATGAGCATAACATATGTGTGTGATGACAGGGTTCTCTGGAGAGAGAGTCATCTCGCTCCTTTCCACAAACGCCTACAGAGTTTTCCACTTAATTGAGGCCCCAAACAATCACCCTTTTGTACGTTGAGCTCTAGGGAGTCGCCTTGCCATGTGCTGAACGAATGCTGGAATTCACAAGCAGCATTTCAAGAAAGTTTTGATTGTTCAGAAATTCTGATGAAGCCAGAACTTTAGACTCAGAATGGTTACGTTGGGGAAATTGTAACTTGGAGCAAGACCTTTGAAGCAGAGTAGCAGTATTATCAAAGCCTCACACTTGGTACCATTGCCATGGAGAGGATGCCTCAGTAAGGGCGAACACGGGGGGAAAGAGCCAAAAAAAAAACCAGAGGAGATGAAGGAAGGGAGGAGGCGCATGTTCCACAGTAAAGCTCTCTCTGTTATCTCTGCTCTAAAGAACACAGAAGTCAAGGTCTTCAGATGTTTCACAATGGATGCCAGGGCATGCGTGGAATGACGAAGAGGGCCCAGTTTTTCTTCTTCTAGTTGCCATGGCGTCTCCTGTGGTGATAGGAAGGAATGGGAGCATGTTTTGTGCCCACCTCTGCCACCATTTGATAGGAGGCATGGGATCAGTGCGCCACTACCGGTGTGAGTTCTTGAGGACTCCAACAAGGCAACACTCTGAGCCGAGACTTCACACGGCGAGAAATGAAAATGGTGACATCAGCAGTACTATATGTTTTTGTCAGTGATGAATGACAGAGGGGATGAATCATAGAAGAGGCTAAGAAGTCATTAAATGATGTTTGCCTTAAAAAATAAAATAAAAGTAAAAAATAAAAAATTAAGTGCCATTACAAAAGTGCAGTTCAAGAAATGGTTACTTTAAATCATCCCTTTCTCTTGTCTTTTTTTTAATCATAAAGGCCACTAGAAGGGAAGTTGCTCGTGATAAATTACATTCTTATTACTGCAGCAGAGAAGGGAGAGATGTGAGGCAAGTGACAGGATGAATCTGAGCTTTTAGCCACTTCGTCAGCCCAGCTCTCTCCTCCTGTGTTAAGCCCTGAGAACTCGGCCCAGGGGCTGTCAGCGGATGGAGCTCAGACTTATGAGCCTCTCTGCAGACAGCTTCCTCTTCCTAGACAACTCAGGATCTTTGTCCCTTGAGTATAAACAAACACACACATAAATATGGATTCTCTTATTGTGAAATTTTTTTCTGTTTCTTCAATTGACTAGTCTTTTTGTTCTGTTGTGCACGTGTTTTCACACACGCACAAACACTTGATTGCGCTGGCACACTTGTTTGGGGATTAGGTCGGTCCACTGATTATGTTGACTGGCTGCTGTGTGAAAGCTTTCCCAAATCTTCCTCTATCTCTAACCCCTTTGCCTTTTCATAGTGCATCAAATTTAGCAGGCCTGGCATTAAAGCGGCACCAGAAGAGATTTCATGGAATACAGACCCACACCTTAGATAGTATTGGTATGCAAGTGCATGCCGAGTCATCTCTCCTGAGCAGCACAGCAGGGAAATTAGCTTTAAATTGTTCAGTAGATTATTTATTATGATAGACAGCAAAGTTATGTTTTCTAATATGAAGTTGTCAAATATGTGCATAAAGCCTCAAGAGAATTTGTACCTAGTAAATATGAATGAGGAGGTTCTGTACTCATTTATATCACTGTACAAATTGTCACAGTGTTTTCTGAATGGCTACAGCTGGCAGGGATTATTTGTAATTTCAATACTGGGTGTAAAAAAAGTGGTCATATATTCTTCACAAGTGTGGGAAGAGGTAACTGTGCAGTAGATCTCAATTCTGTTGCTTGCCTGCGGCAAAGTTGGCACCCACACAGATGGGTCCCTCCTCTATTGACAGCCTGGGAAGATGATTTGACTCTCAATGTGACCTATGGGGCCTGTGAAGCAAAAAAAAGGCACAGAGGAGAACGGGGCCAATGTAATCACATAATATGGCATGAAGACCTCTAACCTGACGAGCGACACTGTAGTAACGTCGTCATTCTCATCCACGCTGATGACAGTGGTGGCATTTATGTGGATTTATTTTTCTGATTAAGTAAACCGGCAATAGGCTTTTAATGTATAAACAGCATGAACATTTTTTTTATTGCACCAAAATCATCAACTGATTTAATCACCATATCTTGAAACCACTGTGGTTGTTGTGACAAGCATTATCAAATGTCTTGTGACTTCTGACTTGTACGGTACTTCCCTAATAAATCACTGAGAGAAGGGAGTCTCATAATTATTCATGACAGAGTTTAGTGCCCCTCAGTGCAGAGCTGTCAAAGAAGCCAAAGAAGACATTATACCGAGTGAGGGCTTTGTTGTGACTCACACTCATTCTCACCTTATTTAGATTTAAGCAAGCACTCTGTTCTCTGCTGTGCTGTAGCCGCTCATAGGGACCCTCACACAAGCCAGCACTTAGATTTACCCACAGGTTAGAGAGTCAGGGAGAGATACAGAGGCACACAGTATTAATGAAGAGGATGAAGTTTGCTGTTCCAGCTAATGGGAGCTGACATACACTCGGGCGTGAAATGACTTTTACTGATCCTGACGATAGCGCCTCTTTCCTATTCAAATAAGCACCCCCCCCTCTAAGACAGCTTAAACTGGCACAATGAAGATAAGCTCCCAAAAGTTAATGACAGTAGAAACATTTCAAATAGCAATGCAAGGCAGCTGTAAATTGTGCATGTCTTCAGTTTGTTTATTTATCACGGCTCATATCATCTGAGTAGTTTTCTTTCACAGTCGAGTGTAGGAACAGTTTCTTTTTTAAACAGTCTTTCAGTTTAATTGGCTGAAGAAGAGGTTCCCATAGGTGTAGAAGCCCCAATTAGTTGAAAACTTGCTTTGTTCGCATATAGGAAGATGAGGCTGATTTGCGAATCAGCCATTAGACCCTCAAGGGCAAAGGGAAGGCCAGTCGAGCTGTGATCCTCTGGAGTATCAACAAACGGGCTCAACTGGAATCAAAGAACACTGTCTAAGCAAATCATTAAGCCCTTCAGGAAGCCACAATTAAACTTGGCATTTCAAAATTCCTCTCAGTTTTGGGGGGTGAACATCCATTAGATGGTCATGATTGACAGGGGTGTAGCCTCTGAGGACATTTATTTGTTGACACGTGGCACTTTTTTACAGCGAGATTGAGTCATTGGAAACTCAGGCACTGGTACAGGTTTGAATCCTTACAAATGGAAACGGCCTTTGCCTTGAGTCATGCTGTTTGACAGACAGCTTGAGCTTGGCCATTTTGCACTCAAAGCTCATTTGCAGTTTGTTGAAAGTAGAGCATTGTTTCTAATTTAACTCCTCACCAAATACACCCTAATCTTAAGACACCCCAGTGTGAGAACGTGGCAGAGGGCCAATGATGGATTTCTCTCTGAGGAGTGGTTTTAGAGAACCGCTGCTTCAGCATCTGCCAAACTGACCTCACTGTATTTTTATCCTACCTTATCCATCACGGATGCTTGTTTGCTCCTGACAGCTCTGAACGCAGATGATAGTTGCAAACTGTCTATAAATATAAATTATATATAAATAATTGTCAAACAATTTTGAGCTCCATACAGAAAACCTACCAGTCTTTAAATGGTTCCACAAGCCTTCTCCGCTGTGAACAGGCATTGCTTTAAGGCATTGGCTGTGTTCACCAGCTGTTTATTGCTCAAGCAGGTGCACTGACATGGAGACAAGTTATAGCATTCAACTCACAGCTCACAGGCGCATTGTGCGTTTGGCTTCTAATGTTACATCCTTTGGCTCTGTGTGCAAGGCTGACCACTGTGCCCGAGAAACTTGCCCCCAGCCATCAGTACAAAGAAGCCATAACTGGACCCAGACTGTTGCCATAATTGCCACTGAGTTCAGAAAATGGAGGCTCTCACAGTGCTGAGAGTGATAAGAAAACTGCTTAGTTGTTTTGTTTCCAGCTGGGGTTGTCTGGTGGGTGTTGCAGTGCAAGTCCCCTCTAAGACTCTTGTAGGAGCAGCTCCAATCCAGGCATTTTCTCCCTTTTCTGTGATTCATTTCTTGGGCTGCCAGACACCCTACTGGTGCATAATGATGTGCTTTGGACAAACCGCTACATCAGCAGTTCTTCCATACTCTTTGGCAGAGTGAAACCCTCTTTTTGTGGCTTCCATTGCAGCCAGTAAGATGGGTGCTCTCAAAGGCTCCAGCTCTCACAGGAGATTCTCTTAATAGCATAATGAACTGCAGTATCCGATTTTAAATTATTCATTTAGTACATTATTAGAGCAGATTACTTTATACAAATCAAAGAACTTTTCTGTACTACTTTTTTTTTTTTCATCTGTCAGTTGATTCAAAACTTTGGTCCAGACTGAAGATCTCAAAGACCTTGTCCCCAAACACATTGTCCCCAGAGGATGAATTCAAATGACTTTAGTGATCCTCCATCTCTGTCTTTATAAACAACCGGACGTGAAAGATTTTCACTTATTGAGTAATATTACAAACAGGTGTATTAGCCAACATTTTAGTGCACTCAGGATAAATTATCTTGACTTTTGTGGTCCCTTTTTATCTTTTAGTGCTATCATTAGGCACGAATTTATATGCTTTAATTATAGGGATGCAACTAACCATTATTTGTATTATTGATTAATTTGTCAGCAGTTACATTAGATGTAATCCTGAACACTGTAAGATGTTGAACACGGTGAACATTAGATCTGCCAAGCACGTTGGCATGCTGACTTTAGCATTCATCTCTCAGCACTGCTGTGCTGAAGTCAATCTTAACAATGTGTGGCTGTTGACTCTTAGTTGTTATCTTTTGCGGGGGGGACTATTATCTAATACTCAATCCTTTCTTTTTTGTAACCACCTAGTGCTTTACTGAATTTACTCTATTATCATATTGTCACTTGTAGTGTTCATAGATTGCTAAATTAAAAGCCAAAGCTCCTGCTGTCATTGAAGTTATTACTTGGCGTAGTGTCCCCAGTCTAACTACAGTCACCAATTCCCTTTGCAATTTTATTTTTCTGGTCTTTGGATTGATGATACAATTTCTCAGTCCAGCTCCCCAGATGATTAGCAGACCTTTGCCATTTGTAGGCAGCCCTCATATCCTCCACCGCACTGTGTTCTGTCACAGTTTACTCCAGAACTGTTGTCAGGCTGCGACATTGATGGAAAGATGGGACTACCTCTCCCTTCCCCCACTCTCTCCTGCCTACACGGCATGCCTCAGTGTGTTAGACTATGTGACATATGCTGTCAGAAACCTGTACCCACATTATTATATGCATTGAGTCTAAGCAGACATGATCTTTGGATCAAACATGCACATACAAATAGTCACACAAATAAGCACTCTTTCCCCTTGGATGTCCCTAGACGCTTGGGGCCCTGCGGCTGCGCCCACCATCCTGGCCTTTTTAATGAGGACTGGCCCCGGTGCGTTTGATCCTCCTGCCAGCCAGCGGCCCCTCAGCCTCATGCCTATTCAACAATCCCCACAGCCTCTCCAGTTACTCCCTACTTGCCTTGGTATACTATGGATACAAAGCAGAAGCACTCCTGGGCAGTTTTTTGATATCAAAGCCAGTCTGGCTGGTACTGTGAGGGTAAAAAAAAAACAAAAAACTTAGCTTTGTGGACATACAGGCAGCTCTGGAGTTGCACATTGATTCTTTTTGTTTCATCAGATGTTCAAAAAATGTATGTATTGACAATTCAAATGTGTGAAAGATTTTTAGGTTTCAGACACCAATAATTTGGTTTAACTGACTGTGGTCTTTACATGCACACCAATAACAGCTTGTAAACGTCTCTAACAGGGCACACTTTTGTTTTGCAGGATGGAGGCCTGCTGATTAACAACCCCACAGCACTGGCTATCCATGAGTGTAAGTGTTTGTGGCCTAACACGCCCTTGGAGTGTGTGGTCTCACTTGGTACGGGCCGCTTTGAAACCCCAGGCAAGAATAGCACCAGCTACACAAGTCTCAAAACTAAACTCACCAATGTCATCAGCAGCGCCACAGACACAGAGGGTAAGTGACGGTCACTAGAAATCTCAAAGGTGCATTATGTAATTTAGGGTTTGGACATTTGTCAGACTGTCATATGTATACAACCTAATTTTTGTTTTATTTTTAAATTGTCCAATTTACAATAATAACTGCATATCATCTCTTCTGCTTCAGTTATGAACAGTTCTTTTATAGTTTGTCTATTATATCACTAACAATGTGTCCGGATTGTAATATTACCCATTAAATCACAATTATAAACACTACTCCAAACAACTTCTCATATGATGAGGATAAACCAGGGACTCTATGGAATGAGTTTAGGGATGAAATATGAAAGCTTGTATATGACCCGTTGGCTGGCATATTTAAGGGCTGATTTAGTTACATTTATATAATTTTGTCTACATCTGAAGATTAAACGAGTACACACACAGTGTACAAAGCGTTGGATTAATGTTCCTCCATGTTTCTGTGTCGGGGAAAAAAATGGTTTTCATCAGTACATAAAATGCTCCACTGCAGGCTAGCTTTGTGCTGGATACGTCCCATTGTGGACCTCCATACCAACCTCTTTTGTCTTCTTATCACCTCTGGACATGGGCACCTCTGCTGTGGCTAAATGTGGCTTGGTCCCCTCTCTGTTGCTGTTTCTGTGGTGCAGCGTGTGACCTAGATGATTCTCTGCACTTGTTGCTGCTGTATTTGGGATTAAGCTCTCCCCAGCTCTTTAACAGGCTTTGTTATTTAGAAACAGGAGATTAGCAAGAGTTTTTATCACTGATTTTCTCTTTCTCCAAAGCTTCTTTCCTTTTCCTATGTTTATATTTCTCTATGTTCTTTTTTTAGGTATATCAGAAGAGCTTGTTTGTTATGGTGCACACATAAAGCTAACGTAATCGTCTGGAACTGATTTCTTAGTCTTGTTTAAGGAACCACAAAATAGTTCAACATCAGCCTGTTTTTTCAGGTTTACATATTCATAATCTTCACATAATACATGATTGTACTAGAAAAACCTAGTAATTTACTACACATCAAGAGCAACTTGAGCAGAAATATGCCCCAGAACCTATGTTATTGTGAAGAGATGCAGCTGAACACAGAACAGCACTGGCACTAGCAGAGATATTTATGAATCAAGTTATTTTGAGAGAGGCTCGCTTTTCTAAGGGATCAAAGAATTTAAACAAAATTTAAACTGTTGGGCAAAACACACTTAAACATCACCTATTAGTGACTTTGACTCTTCTCAGGTGAAACCTTCTAATGGAGAGGGCAGTAAAGCAATGCTTCTGAGCCTAACGATGTTAGACTAACTCGGTTGATGTTTTTGGAAAACGTACCCTGAATAAAAATGTTGTAGTCACGTCTCTCTTAAGACCTTGTGAGAGTGCTCAAAACCTCATAAAAATGTATTTTACAAATTTTGGTTTGGTTTGAATGGTTTTTAGAATTCATACATGTGACCGATTTGGTCACATACCGACTGTCGTATATTAGCATTTATTTTTATTTATTTTTTTGTCCTTTCGGGTAATCCACTGAGTTCAGGGTCACCACAGCGGATCATTGTCCGCATGTTGATTTGGCACAGTTTTTATGCCGGATGCCCTTCCTGACGTAACCCCCCTTGGCTTGGACCAGCACTGCACAGCTGGGGATAGTCATGTCTTGCCCAGAGACACTACGACATATAGCCGGGACCGGGGATCGAACCACTGACCCTGTGGACTCCGTGGACGACTGCCTTTACCAAATGACTGAACAAGACTGTTTGCATAGTCTCTTGAAACCGTGAATGTATTGTGAAAAGCACCTAAGACATAGACTCATTGCAAATTCTACTCTGTTTACAGCTGAATTAATATTAATGTACAATATTTTGTCCCAAACAACAATAATTCTAGAGTACAATTATTTGGTTTATTCTGCACCTCAGAGGGAGCTCGTTTTAATAGAATCTGTGTTTGGACTCCTGAACTGCTGAACTACTCTGGGAACACAATCACTGTCAACTTTGGATCCTTCAGGCGTATTTACCCTGTTATTATTGCCGTGCTGCTTGTTTGTGTGCTTTCATATATTGTTGTTTTTAAACTGTAGCAGCTAAAACCGACAAGCTAAACATTTTCACTTTGTATTACGTCACACTCGAAGCCCTGAGCACTGTAACACATGTGATCCTGTCACAGTGCTGACAGACAACTTTTGACTTTGTATGCCCCTCTGACTGTTGACACAGTATTTGAATGTTTGCACATACTGGGACTATTAGGGAGTTAATCATGTGTTTATTTTGGTCTGAATGTAACATGTCATGTTAGATTTTTATTATTATTTTTTGCATGGCCTCACTCTCACCTCTCTTCCTCTCTCCAGAGGTTCACACCATGCTTGACGCCTTTCTCCCTCCCAACACGTATTTCCGCTTCAACCCCTACATTAGTGAAGATATTTCTATGGATGAGAACCGGCAAGAGAAGCTCAACATGCTGCAGGCTGAGGGCGTCCGTTATCTGGAGAAGAACGGGGAGAAGCTGAAGAAGGTCGCTTCCATCCTCACCCAAGAGAAAAGCTCCCTCCAGAGGATGGCAGAGTGGGCGAAACTTAAAGCTGACATGTATAATGGTCTGTCTTTTCACCCCATAAAGTTATAACTCCCACAACTTAACCACACATAGACTGTTCCCTTATTCTAAATAGGCTGGAAGATCACATCACCATGATTAGTGGGTCATAGTTGTTGACTTCTTGACTTGCGGCTTCAAAGAATCTTGTGGTACCATTAATGCACAAGTAGTGGGTCATTTTAATTCAACAAGCCAAATGCTATGTTCCTCTTTAGTCATACTTCACACTTAAGTAGTGGTTTTAGAGGTTTTGTGTTACATTTTTGGCAGTGAAAATACATCTGTTTGCCATTGTGGTTGGTAACACCAGACTTGTACTCACTTGCATCCAAAGATGTGTCAAATGTTGTGGTTTTGGGAACCTACTGAACAGGATCATCTGTAGCAAATGTTTTTCGACTGTGGAAGATGAGTTTGACATTTTAAGAAATGTCCTAATTTGATTTCTTGCACAAAGAAAATCAATATGATGCCTATGTCTGTTGGCAAATTATAACTGGAGGTTGTAGCCTGGTACTAAGCTAACGTCTTGTGTAACATTTTTCAAAATTGTAACTAAGCATATTTTCTGAAATGTCAAACAATTTGTTTCAAAGGTAGAATATTAAGTTGTTTTACAGTAACCACTAACTATTGGATTAATAGATCGGCCAGAATGTTTTTATCAAGTCAGCATTTTTTAAGATAATTTTTGTCCTCTTAAAGAGGACAAAAAACAGTGTGTTTCCACAAACCTATGTTTGTAATTTGTCTGACAAATGTCTAGATATGTTTTCTTGAAATGTAGTATGTGTTAATATACGCTGCCGACGTGTCACGCTGTTAAACAAAACTGAAGAAATTACTGAAATATTTTATTTTTGCAAATGGTCTCATCATGATCAATCTGACCTTTATCTGTTGTAATAACTTAAATTTGCACGTTTGACAATGCAGCTACTGTTCAACTCGTATAATTGAATATTACTAGTGTCATATTTAAGATTTAACCCACTAAGATAAATAAATGTCTTGTAGCAAATATTCATGCATTAATTATTATGATGAAATATCAATAACAGGTATATATTTCTCCAAATGGAGCCTCGCTGTAATAAGGATGTAGCTTTTTTTTTTTGTTTTAGCCTCACTTGTCTGTTTAGAGTGTGCCCAGTTTGATGCCTCTTCTCAATAACCTCTTTCACCTTTTCTACCACGTTTCAGCCCCCTGCTCTGCTGTACTGTAACCTTTGTTGAAGGGATGCACGTTTCAGGTGAAGCACCAACTTAAAACAGATGGTGCTTTATTGATTATTCATGATGTAAAATGATCCTGTGGTGTTGTCGTTTGCACTGTATACGTTCATTTCCACGTCTAACCTGGTCATGTACTGTATAGCTGATACAAGAATGTGCCAGTCACAAACGGAGGACCCGAGGTCAATGGGCACACTGATACTAGGTAGATGAATACAATTCCACTGTTGTCCAGTTTGTCTTGTGTAAAGACTGAGAGTTTAATTAAACCTATCACTAAACCTCGCTGCATCGTGCATCTTAATTATTTGAAGATGAGCCGATTGTAATTGCAGAAAAGCTGCTGTAGATCATCCCAGAAAGATGGGAATGTGTGGACATTAAGTTGCTGGCTTGTACTCACAACAGTTTAATTATCCCAACAGAGATCTGGACGGATATGCAGTCTCACCTCAATTTCCAATACGTTTGGCTTGATTAGGGACACAGTCTGACATCGAGAAGTGGTAGTAGATGTTTTCCTTCTAACTGAAATATATGTTCTGCGTAAAGGTTCTGTTTTTCAGGGGAATGTAATTTCAAAGCTTGTCCCTGAGCTGCCTGTCATAAAAGAGCGGAAGGTGAGATGAGATGACTGTGCAAGGCTGTGCTCAGACACCTGGGTAACAACCCCGGCCAGTGACGGATCGCTTTCCCCTCCAGCATAAACACCGTGCACTGACACAGCTCTCGACCAACTGCTTACGCGCATGAAAACACAGCGATGGCAGCAGAAGGCAGAGGACAGATCAAACAACATCAGCAGTCTAAGGAGGACACAATACAGCATGTAGGCCATTCACATATGTTGTTTTAACAATATCACAGAGCAAATGAAAAATAAGTGGACACTGACTGAATATAGAACAAAACTAACAGAAAAATACGATGGACGAAGTGAACATTTATGTATTCATGGCCAGAAAAAACATTAATGTAACAACACTGCTCAGCATAGAGCCCTGATTTTATCTCAGGCCAGTTTATTATGTACTTGCTATTAAAACATTCTCAGTATATTTTGCAATAAACTCATAATAACAGAAAAAAAACATATCACACATAAGATAAAGCTGTTCTCCCCTGTTAAGCTAAAAATTACTTCTAAAATAATATGAGACAAACAAAGCAATAGTCCCTTGTTTTTTTCTTTACTCACTTTGCTCATGAAGACAATTCTGAGCACATCACCCAGTCCATACAATTTGTGTCCAGATTTCCGTTTCCATTTAATCGATTAGAAATTCAAAACTCATAGTACAATTAAAGCCTCAGAATTATTAATGATGCAAAAATATTTTGCATTACTAATCCTTATTTGCAGCTATGATGAATGTAATTGAGTAAAAGAACATCGTTTCATTAAATGGACATAATAGAAAGATGCACAACTGAATCAGACTTGTATTGGAGTTATTGTCCTTCACTATTCCCTTCCCACCTGTGCTACTGACTGTGTGAAGTCACAGTCAGTACATGAAGTCATCTTATCGGCAGTGGGACTTCAAAACACTGCACAGTTACTTTAATTCTGTCCACCTGGCCGAAATATGTGTGAACCAGGCCTGTTATGAGACATGCACCTCTGCAGATCGCTCTGGTCTGAAAGCAAGGACAAATTATGAGCTTGGATGCCGGAAAGGGCAAAACAGTCTTGCGTATTTGTTGTATTAAGTCTGTTGTGAATTCATATTTGTTGTGTCAGTGTTTAGTTGTTTACTGTCTGTTTCAGTCATTTTGTGTATTTTCTGACATTTTCTGGATGTTAGGAGTCTGATTTAGTTGATTTTGTGTCGGTGTTTTGTTCTCTGTTGGATAAATTCCAGTTGTTTTACATCTTTTGTGGTCGTTGTGTATGTATTTCTGGTCATGTTGCGTCTTTTAATAGAGCTCTTTCAGACCCAAAACATGAACAGTAACTTCAGATGATTTGCCTGGAAGGCCTGTTCAGTAATTCATCTGTGGGTCTAAACCTGTCGTGTAGTGCCTGTAGTTTAAAGCCATACAAACTGAGATGAGCAGGGGGAAGAGGAAATGCACGCTGTGATGAGGAATCGGCTTTTTACGAATGCCTTTGATCTTCTTTTAATGACCTGCAGCTTCTACTGTGCCTATCCACAATGTCACACCTACCGCGTAAATGGGAAAACCGGTTTGCAGATATGAACCCTGTCATGAAATATCAAGGATTTTCCGATGCATATGTTTTTGAGAGATTGCAAACGCGGTTTAGAGAGTATTTATTAAGTCTAAATCACAACGCAGGTGTTCTCAAGCCCTCTGTGGTTTAGAATTAATTCTGTACCCTGTCCCTAAACACTAAGTGTACTATCTACCTTTGCATTTTTCAAATGCACGCACTGAAGTTATGGCTAAGTATAGCAAAATCAATTAAAAGCATCAGTCAAGGAATTGCTGTTGCTTAAAGTAACATACAGTAAATTATTAAAACTTACTGTTACTGTAAATCCAGTAATACATGTATTTCCAACTGTTACGCAGGTGCACCACATGCTGCCACAGTAGTATATTCAGTGGATTCATGTTATGCCTTTGCCCCCTGTGTGTTAACACAGTTAAGAAGCCAGTAAAAGATGCTCCCACTCAATATAGAGAAGTTCTAATGTAATAAAACAGCAGACTGAGAGAGGAAATGCATCCTCCCCTGATGTAAACAGATCTGACTCATGAACTTGTCCCCCGGCTGTAATCACATCAGTAATTTGATTTCTTTTGCACCTTTGGCCAAATCTCCAGACTCTGAATATAAATAAATCTCTCCAGCCCATAGAGGTTTTGACAGTGTTCTCCTGTCTTTGTTGTTATGTAATAACTGTTTATTCTAAAGGGTGGCTGCTACTCAATTACACCTCACATTTAGCTGCAGCAAATAAACCCAGCTCATTAGCACTTAATTAGTTTTGGAGCAGGCAGTTGATATTGAGATAAGATATGAGGGCTTTAATTTAAAAATATGATTGCCCCGCTTGAAAAAAGCAACAGAAGCATGTGATTGAAAACACGAGTCAATGGTAAAGAAATAATGTGACCTTCCGTCAGTGTCATAAACTTGCACATACATTAACAGTTCTTTTTTTTTTATTATATCTACTACACGTGAATTTCTGGCTCATTTAAAATGCAGCCAAATGTGAACATTTAACTGTGGTGCTATTTCGAACTGCTGTGTTTTGATGTACGTTCTGATTCAGAGCCTGCTGATTTGTGTTGAATCTGTGTTAGTTAATCATCACCTCTGATGGGAGCCAGATCCCTTCATGGTTGGCTTGCTGCTGCTGCATCTGTTATCCAGTTTATTCTGACAAATAAAAAGAAATAACTCTGAATAAGTTAAGAAAACAGGCCAAGGGAGGACTGTGTTTCTCCTGCACAATAGCCACGCCATGTGTGAAGTTTTTCATCTCAGTGTGCAGAAGGGAGATACTGCAGTAAAAGGCACAGTAATTGGAGTTACCAGTGATGCAGAGACATCTTCTCTGGTGGGTGTTTGCATTTCAACACAAAGCCCTGACAAGATTCACTTTGCAACTCACAGGCTGCTGTACTTTGTATTGCTGTATCCTTGAACTTATGAAAATCCCTCAGAGTGTTTTACAGATAATATGCATGGGAGAAATTAAGAGATTTTTAAATGAGATTCAAGAGGTGTGCAGACATATCTGGAGGCGGTCTGAAATGAGAGTAAAGCACAATTACAGTACTTCCCAGTGTGGCACTATAGGAAGATATGGGTAAGAATCCTCTGGTGGCCCTTCCAGTTGATGATGAGTGAAACTGCTGCTTTTGACACAGGGGATTACATCCAGCAAATGACCTTGTCTGTTTGCCAACTCCACTTTCTCTCAATTTTCAGTCAGTTTTCAATCAATCGTACCTAAACAGACGCATAAGTAAGAAGTATATGAAAAATGCAAGAAAACGTTGGGAGAGCTCTCATGTCTCTTACGTGTTTATAAGTGGATTTATTTAGGCTTCTTATGATGCACTGCATATTTTCAAATTATTATTAATTATAAACAGATCTTCAGATCTGTGCCACAACCTAATTTTAGCTAATCTCTGTCAAACCAGAAAGCCTGCAGTCCAGCCAAACCAGGCTTATCCTAGTAAAAACTGCATCACTAGCACTAAGTGTTTGATTCTATAGCTGCAGATGGCTACTACTGCTAAGCCTGAGATAATGCATTTGTATAACATGCACTGAAAGTGGAGAGCATGGCTGACTGGCAACAGATTGAACTAGGAGGAAATATGGCTTTAAAGTCACATGACCTCATCCATCATACTCTCAGTTGATCCCACAGGCGACTGTAAGATTATTTGTGCAGCCCTGCTCTCAGGCCCAAATGGCCCAGTGGGCTACATCATGCAAATGTCTCTAAACAGAATGAGATTCACCGTCTGTTAGGTGAACAGCGTCACATTTGACCAACCGCAGTCTGTGGCTTTAACACTTAATTCGACTTTTGTTTTTATATAACTTTTTTTTTTCCTTTTCCAGGCCCGATTAATGAAAATGTACAGGATTATGAAGCATTTAAGGTTTGGGATTTTTTTCTGTGTTGTACATTATAATGCTTGTAGCTGTTTCATGATGATTAAATCTAATAATAATAACATAGCAGCAACATTTAAAAGCTGCTCCCTGCTGTTAAATAAGAGGAAAGGACATTCCTGAGTATTAAAAGGCAACTTTTGGTTTGTTGTAGCCTAAAAGTCGTCCAGCTGTTGTCCATCTGTGGTTTGGGGACTGTAGGGGGATAAAGTACTATTAGCCTGTCTTTTCGGATAACAATTTGCTAGAATGGTTCAGTGCCTTGAGGCCACCATACATCGGCAGCGGCGCAGCAATGAGCGTGCGCACGTCCCGGAGTGTCGCTGCGCGCCCCCGCCCGTGTGTCTGTGTGCGTGTGTGTGTGTTTGTGCGCGCGCGCTGGTGAACTAGTGGGAGAGGAGAGGACCAGTGAGTGAGAGGCAGCAGAGACAAGTGCAGGAGGCTCGGAGCTGAGCGGGACTCCACGTAAATCAACACATCAGACGGCATCGCTTGTGTCGCAGGAGACGGAAGATACGCAGCACGCTCCGTGTTTCGCGCCGCCGAAGGAGAAGATAAGGTGAGTCCGTCCTGATAAACACGTGTCGCGTAGCTTACAGTTCAGTGTCCGGAGTTTGTGGGGAGGGAGGCAGGCTGCCGGATGCTGCACGGATCCCGATAAAACCCCTGTCCTGTTTACAGCTGCTCATCAGTTTTAGAGCCGGACCTCTTACAGTCCTCCGGAGTTTCCGAGTTACGTGGACGTGTCCAACTACAGCTGCTGTCATTAGACAGAGCAGGTACAGGTGAACCGGAGCGCCACTGTCAAATCAAGGCTTGACACAGTGTGTGCTGCTGAAAACAGGGAGAAAGCGCTGCCACTTATGTTCCAGTCTGAACCTTTCATGTCTTCTGTCCTCCATGATCCTCAGATCCCACTCTGGATATATAGACCGATAGATAGTGTTCGAGTATTTGACAGTTGTTTTTTTCCTGTGTTGTCGAAATTGATGCCTTCATACACAAAATCCCTCACGTCCTATGCTGAATTGCTCCCCACATCTATAATTCCTGTCATATTCCTGTCACAACTATCTTGCTTTGACTGAGAATTCAGTTTGTTTATTCTAATTTGCCTTTGTCAGATTCACGTTTACATCTCATGCCATTTATTTCACATAGTCAAATAAATGCTTTACTAGAAAATAAACACACACACACATTCCCACCCAAGCCCCTCTTTACTCCCCCCTCCTCCTCTTCTTCCCTCTGTCTCCTTTTGGTCAAAGCTTCAGTGAAGAGGGAACACACCATCACCCCCCCACCAACTGCTCATCCCCAGACCCACTCACTCATACACACACCCAAACACGCATGCCTTAGCTGTACACTTTTGCTGGCTGCTCCAGTCCCCAAATTAATACAATGCTAATGACCCCTGCTTTATTGTATGAAGCTGTTGTTCTTACTCCTCTCTGAAAGGGGCTGACACACTTTCTAGTAATGTTTATTCTCTCCAGGCAGACCATTGTTAATCTGTTTAAGAAGATAACAATATCCCTCTAGCTTTGCCTTATGTCTAGTTTGCATTAATTCAAAAACAGGCGGCAAAATGTGGGATACCACTTTATGTATGCACATCCCCGTCTGTCTGTGTCTTTTGGTTGTCTCCTCTGTCTTTACCTTGACCATGACAAACCAGGATGTTGCACGACCCCAAAGAGCCACTGCTCTACTGCAGATGGAGCTGTGCCCACAGGCTCATTTGACCAATGTGGAGGAATCAGGACAAGTTAGTGACCTACATTATGCTGGTGTCTTTACTTTCACCCTCAGCACAATCGGCACTAGGCGGGGAGATTTGCATAACTAAGAGATTATGATGACACACGTTGGCTGGAGTTATTGTGAGAGCAGCAGTCGGTCGCACTGCTGACCCAAAAGCAGTGGCGGGCAGCTCGGCTTCGGGGGCTATGGGAAAAGCTTGGGTGTTGGAGGGGAAAATGTCACTAATTTCACTCTGTGGGCTGCTGAAACACGCAGACTGTTCTGTGTTGTGTGATCAACGCTCCTTCTGTAAGTGGCCGTCTGTGGCATTATGAACTCCACCAACCACAGGACGGGACAAAATGACAGAAGGAGTTGTTGTGTCACTTGTGGTAATCATGATGACATCATTTCTTGGAGGAACTGCTGTGAACCTGAGAGGCTCAGTGATTCATTTCACAGAGGATGCTTCACTTATGTATTTATGTATAATTTCATGTGTATTATAAGATGAAAATATGTTGACATTTTGATACTTTCATTGTCCTATGAGAACGTAAAATAACAATAGTCAGTTTGTGAATCAATGGCTGAATCAGTCATGGAGTTTGAAGACATCATGTGTGATGTTGGGAAATGTAGCAAGCATGTTTCACTATTTGCAATATTCAACTATCGTTGACAAAATCATTATGGGATTATGGGAAAATCTCACTCCCTTTGAATGTTTTGATTTTAGTCTGTTGATGGTTATTTGGTTTTGGAAGTTTTGTGTATATGTTGGGACATTTTATGTGTGATTTCAGTCGTGTTGCCTTTCCTTAGAATGGTTATTGTGGGTCATTATTGAGTCTTTTTGCGTCTTTCTATGATTGTTGTGCATCTCTTTGTGGCCAGTTTTAGTTGTGTTCAAATACGAAATATGAACAGCAACTTCAGACACTTTGCCAATGAGTCTCCTGACCTCTTGGACCCCTGGGCCAGTGCCCAGTAGGTCCTCTCAGTAATCCATCCATGGACAAAAGTATTAATGATAACTGAGAAAACAATCAACAGTGGAAACAATATGATCAGGCCGTTTGTTATCAAGCCAACAGTTTATCTAGATTATCTAAACCACTTTATTAAGTAATAAAGCTGCAAATGAGCAAACACTAAATGTTGGTGCAGGAAAACTGCGCATGTACAACTGTTGTCCTCTGAATAGAGTAGGTCAAAGCTGAACCAGTGTGTTGATCTATTAGCTGTGTTTCATGTTGCTTGTTTGAAGTTCAGCATTATCCTTCAGTTTTTGGACTCAGCACAGTGTTATTGTTACTGGTTGACGTTTAGTTCTAGAAGGTGAGGAAAACACTAGTTGTTCTTTACTAATAATTCCTTTTTCATGCATAATTGCACAGGCACAGTTCAACAGTGCACCATCCAAGGTCATTCCATCTGACTGACTGAATGATTGAGGCACTCTGGAGACACGTGTACTTGTGCCCTGAGTGGAGACCATCCAGCAGCCGTCGCGAATAAAAGTGCTGTGCTGTTCAGCTGTGATGATGCTAAGTCTCTGGGGACTGATGGAGGCTCTTGCCTATCCATGAGTGTCACAGCGCTCTGGATGTTTCTTCCCAGTGAGCCAGTCACACACAGCGGCACAGCACCCTGACGTGGCCTGGGCCCCTTGTCACAAGCGTGTTTGTCTCATTTTGGGACTGATGAGCAACCTCATTAGGGGACCACAGAGGGAGCAGGGTCCTCCTGCTTCACGGCTGCTTGCACACTCGTCTTGGTTGTAATTTGCACAAATGTATGCATGGATAGGGGAGTACATGCAAAGACGGACACAGTGTATGTTCACTGCATACACACTCATTCCACTTTGTCTCCCTATGTCTCTGTGTGTGGAGCCTCAGTGTTTGCAAGCTGGTGGGTGCAATTAGAGTTTCACACTCAGTTAGGCAGCAGCTCTAATGGGGAAAGACACGTTCCTGCAAATTCACTCCACACCCACAGCTGCAATTGTTGATGTTTACATCCTAGACCTGTTTTGCATTATCACCAGCGGATGGTGACAGATGACAAAAAAATTGATATTTGGTGATTTATGTGCAGCTCTAAGAAAGGCTCAGACTAGTTGTCTGAGTAATTAGAAACAAAAATGTGCGGTTGCTTTGATATTATAGCTGTTATTGCTGAAAGGACAGTTTAACCAGTCGATTAGTTGGTCAAGATAAAATGAATAAGAAGCTATGCTAATAAATAAGAAATGCTTTCACTCAGGATTTTAACTTTTTCTGTTTTTGTACTGTAAATTTGGACCACAGCTTTTTACAACTTCACCTTGTGGTCCTGAGAAGTTGTGGATTCTTCTCAGAATTTAAAGACTGATTCATCACCACATACATGACACATAGGTCATATACAGTTGCATATTAATTGCCATCGATTTTTTTCGTCAAGGTTCCAGCTTCTCAGCTTCTGTGATCATAAACTGGAATATGTCTTGGAAACTGTGAGTGACCTTATATTTGGACTGTTTCTAAACCTAAACAATAACCTAGTAAATAATCAACAGATTAATCAGTATGGAGAACGCTGTTATTTACAGCCGTGGTCTCATACTTTGGTTATCGTTGTGCTGTCTCCTAAAAAATAGGTGCTGTACAGTTAAATCAGCTTGTGTTTTTTAGACAGATGGTGGATGAGCGGTGGTCAGTGTGGAGGTCCCTTGGTGGCTCATTGTGGATGAACATTTACACCAGAGGTTTATACCATCACAGTATCACAGTCACTGAGCACAATTACTCTAGGTTGCCTGCGGAACATTATTATCACTGTTATCACCCATGTCAGGTTATTAGAACCGTTAGTGAGAACAAAGAAAATAGAGATGCTTTTTTCTGTCCAAACCAACAGCCAGGGAATGACAGCAATAAGAGCCCCTTTTGAAGTAGGAGGCTGCGATAATGGCATGTAATGTTGTAGGTTTTATGTCTCTCTACCCCCACTGGAGCGCCTGACATGTTAACTAGCTCCGTATACCATTGGACCTGACTCCCAGTCAACCTTGAATTAAGGGTCTTGAAGTGAACAATTGACTGTGAGACTTGAGATGTGTGCTCAGAGTAGATCTTCTGAATTCTCTTAAGCAGCTCCGTCGTCTTGCCACCCACTAGAAGAAAAGAAAAGTGGGAGTGTTTTGAAGCTTTCGGGGTTGCAGGAGGGAGGAGGGGTGGATCATGTACCTCAGTTGATGCCGAGAAGGGGCAGGGGGAACAAAGGGGATCTGTTTTCTCTGTCTGTACTGGCGGGGCGGCTGTTCTAGCCGCTTTCTTGCAGTGTAAGGGGGGTGATGCAGGGTTATGCCCAAGGACATTCACAATAGAAAGTTGGGAGTTGGAACCTCAGCTTGAGCACACGGTTGTTCCTGCGGAAGAACACTGGAGGGGCCGACTTTGCTACCGAAACCCTTGGGCGTCCTGAAGCTCTGGCCAACTATGGGCAGCAGAGGCTGGAGAGGTAGCCGGTGGCCCAGTGGCAGCACATAACAATGACCACTACTTCCCTTTCCTGTCCTGAAAACAACAAGAGGTGGGCACTGCACCTGCCGGCAGGGTGCAGGCTCGCCAACATTACAAAGAATACAGGAAGAATGTTTACTTGAATGCTTTCTTTTCTCAAGCATCCATCTTCCTCCTGTTTGCATAGAGCTTAAGAAAAACCCGGCAGCACATCCCACTCTCTGTTGGCACTGTGATGCAGCCCACTTGTGTCGTCTCATAGCTCAGCAAATACATCACCTCGGCTCTTATTCTGCGTATAACACTGGAGATTCAAAGAATGGGCCCTGTAAAGAAGCCCATCACAAGTCTCCACACTCTAACCAGCCTGTTGCTCAACATTACATCCTGTAAACTTGTAAAAGTGGCAGTTGGACGGGATAAGTGGAACAAAGGCATAGATCACCTATTCAACTCCAGCACATGATGTTACAGTGATTGAATCAACAAGAAGAAAGTGGACACTTAACTGTCAGCTCATGAATAAAGTCAATATGGAACCACAAAGTGGCTTTGCTATGGTTCAGAAGACTCACTGACCTCAAGGTCTTATTTAGGCCAAACCTTCTAGTGCCTGTACTCCTTGCCCCACCCTCTGCCCCCTCCCACACCCTGGCCTAGGGTAAGACACCATGTTAGCAGCTCAGCAGCCATCAGTGAAGGGTCCTTAATCCAAGTAGGATGACAGCTTGGCTCTGGATGGTGTTTCTTTGGCACTGAGACCAATGGGCTTTTCTTTCCCCCTTTTTTCTTCCCTTAAACCCCCCAAACACAGCCACAGGAATCCTGGGAAAAAAAAAATTCTCCCGGGGGAGACAAAGGAACGGGATGGTAAACAAATCCAAGTGTAGGTCTGGGATTCCTCCATTCAGCAGATGATAAATGCACACGTCCTTTCAGATATCAAAAGCATTAAACACAATGCAGACTGGCAGCTTTGTTTTTGTTGTTTCCTTTTTTTCCCCTCGTGCCACGTGTTGTGCAAAAAACATAATCTATACACAGATAATCTTTGTAGAGCCTTCAAAATGAGATGGGAAGATTGAGGTCAGAAAACCATTCGAAACACCAAATTTTGAAGTGCTGTTAAAATAAATCGCTTTTCGTTCTTTTACACCAGTCAGCTGAGGCGTCCAGGGATCAGTGTGTTGAGACTCTCATACAGTCCAGTTGTTACCATTTCTACAACACCGAGCATCAAGCATGTTTGTCAGCAGGCTGAGTCACTGCGCCAGGCTGCTGCGGCAAATTTCCCATTTTCACAGTGATCGTGTTGCCATGAACTGAGAACAAACGGAGTCACAGTGACATTGTTTTTCACCGAATGTGGGGGATGTTTCGCTTTATGTTGACTGTTTGTAACGTTTCATTCTCAAATGTGTCCCATCCGACAGCATTTTGGATAAACAATCAATGATCAGTCATCAGAGTAATGATCAATATTTGTTGGCCTGGAAATCTTAGACCAGGAGAATAAACATGTTGTTAAATGGAATAAGTGCAACAGCACTAAATAACCCAAGCTGATACAGAACTCAGATCATTAAACCAAATTTTTAAATTCCTTTTATGTCAGAGATATACATTTATCAGCCACCATGAGAAGAATATTGTCTTTAAGTTGGATTTATTAACAAAAGCCCAAGGACAACCACGATGAGGCTGACTGTGCTTGGGCCCTGTGCCAGAGCAATTTAGGTTCAAATGTTAGCAATGGAATAGCAATCACTATAATCTCCTCAGTGTTTTTTTTTTTTCTGGTTTCTCCGCACTGGGCATCTTCAGAAGCTGCAGGAATGTAATTGTACTATGACCATTTCTTGCTGTGGGCTAGCTGGGCCCGGCTGCAAGGAGGGGAGGATGGACAAATGGCGTCTTCATTTATCAGGATCTCCTCTGAGGCTGGCCGGCCCGATAACCCAATCAAATGTCTAGTGTGGCTGCGAGGTGTCTGAGCCAACACTGGGCTTTTTCAGCCTTGTGTTTGTCTCTCAGTCCATGTGGAAATATCAATGAGTCTTTGTTAAGCTGCCATGGTTTATGGTTAAAGCCCTGCGGATAATGGTGCTGATCAGCTATAGGTTTTTGGACATTTTCAGCATCAGAAGTCCTCTTTTCTGTGCCCATTTTCCGTTTATTTTGACACACATTCTCACTATTGTATATATGGATTTTTGTGGTGAATGGTTTTCCTTATATTGGTTTTACTTGGTATTGTGCTGGCAGAGGTTGAAAAGACTCTGGTCTGAAGCAGACCTAATGCCCGGGTCTTCAAGGTTGGCTGGTTTTGGGCCTCTCAGGGCTCACGGCACAATGACCACATCTCTTCGTGAGCCGAGCCATGGTGGACATGTTACTCAATGGGGTTACTGCGTGACAGAGGGCACACCTCCACACATCCTGTCAGGAAAATAGGACACTTTCACTCACTGGTCATTTGTGAGGTGTCACTGAGGTGGAATTCATAAAGCTCCTGGTTTTGAAGTCAGTATCTTGATTGTATTTGACATTTCTTGGTATGTAGAAGACTCAGCTAAGTGTCAAAGGCCACTCTTTAGATGTTCATCGCTGCTTTCAAAAATGGGATTGATGTAGAATAATAGCGGAAATTGTTAATGTACTAGAAGGCCTGATGTGCTTCTGCACTCAGTCCTAGTTTATATGCATTTTGCAGTCATCAAAGTTAAGTGCACATAACTTTTATATAATTGTTAATGTAACGTCTCAACTTTTCCCTGAATGATAAAGATTAAAAGTGGAGTTTTGTTTCCTAAGCCGGCCTTTCATGATATCTTCATATGCACAGCACGTGGATTTTTTTAAAACCTGTTCCATAATCTCAGCTTGTAGCTATGTGATTTAAATAAAGATCAGCCGCTGCCCTGAGAGCAGATTCTGCACTGAGCTGTATCACTGCATGTCTCTCTGTTTCAGTCTCTGGCTCTCTGTTCCTCTGATTACTTCCTTCCCTTTCTGAAGGTCTTCCTTCACCACTGTCAGAGTATGATATATTATAGGGGTAATAAATTTGCAAGCCAATGTTAGATTTGACAGGCAGTCGAAGCTAACAAATAGCTGTTGGGTTATTTTTTTTTTTTTTTTTTTGCATTTGGCCTCTGTAAACCACCACATGAAACCTTTTTTAAGATGTGAGAAAAGTCAAGACATTTAGCCCTCGTTTAAGGTGTTAGACAAAAGTGTGGCATTAAGCATTCAGGAAATACATTTTCACACACATACACTCAAATTGCTGGTAGCTTATTAGTAATGAAACAAAGTAACACAATTACAAGCGTTAAGATCGCTTTAAAACTTGGAGGAAAGTCTTTTGTATTCATTGACTGGCTGAAGGGTGTCCCGGTTCATTGGCCGACCACTTCTACAGACACAGTAAGTGCACTGGTTGTTCAGAGTGGATAATTCTTAACTTACGTATATAGAAAATCTTTGTTTCAGGCAGCAGTGATCTATTGAAGCCTGTTCCTCCACCATATGGTGGGCGCTCATTTATTAGAGCTTCTGATTTCATTTGTGGTTAGCTTATTTATTAATGATATTTTTCTGTGTGTACATTAGCTTGTTATTTTGGGAGCTCTGGAGGTAAAGCCATAAGGTAAATTAGTAACATTCATTAAATCCTTGCATAGTTTATGTTTCTAACACTGCCTTTAGATATGGGCGTTATGCACTGATATAGTCATAAACAGGCCAAAATAAGGGAAATACATGGAGGTCAGGCTGATTGGATTCTCCACAGTCACTAGCAGTGACATAAAATCTAATTAAGCCTTAGGCGTCACAAGTCAAACTCCTCCGGATTACCCTGGCCCTGCACCCAAACCCCGACCCTGGGAGAGAGTGATAACTAGACTCCCATAATCTGAAGCTGGGGCTGACTAGAGGGGGGTTGATGATGAAATCCAAGCAAACTGCCTCAATCCACCCAATGGCAGTGATGACTGACGACACCACAGGTTCCGTCATGTGTTATTCACATCATCGCAGAAGCTGTGAAACATATTGGGTAAATTAAGTTCAAATAAACACAGTTTGGCATTTTTTCCCCCAACGTCGGCCTGACTTAATGTTCGACACCACAGGAGGAAGTAGCTCATATATAGCTACAGTAATGTCAGTGTGTTTCGTGGAGATAATGATAGAAAAAATGATTTCATGCAGAGTTTCATCCGTATCGTTCACAATCCTTGGCGCTTTGATGTCAAATTAGAAGTGTGTCTGTATGGGTGGAAACGACAGACAGATTAGAGAACAGAAAACATGCTTTGAAAGAGCATTACCTCCCCTCCCCCTCATCCTCAAATCTGCCTTTGAGACAAAATAAAACCCAGCAAAGTATATTCTCTTTTGTCCTAACTTAAGTATGTGGGCTGGATGTATTCTCTGAATTTTAGGGGTTGTTTTTCACTCTCCCTTTTCTTTTAGTGACACTACATGTTTACGATCCACGGAGAATCACTTATAGCAGGAGACCACTATTGATCAGGAGTTAGCACAGTGGAATAGGTGAGGAGGGCGAGGGGTCAAGGAGGGTTGAGAAATGGGGAAAGGGACAATGACCAGGATACACTCTTCTTCCCACTAGGAAGCAGCCAAATGCGAAATGTGGCTCACTTCTACTGATCCTGGGAACAATGCACCACCTATAGGCTGGAAGCCTCAGAATATGTCTTCTCCCCATGTGTCCTTTCCCGTGTCTCCAAGGTATCACTGACCTGGACCCACGTGAATAAAGACACTGTATTGTTATTATCGATATATTATATAGCAACTTTCTCTGGACAATAGCTTCTTTTTTGCATCTCCAGTTAGAAAGTTGCAAGCGCTCGTTGTCTTTTCTTGCCTTCTCACGGGATTATGTTGTTTGTGAGTTGCATTTCCCTGTATAGCATCAAAATGCAGCCAGAGTGAGAGCTGAAAATGCTCTTTTGGTCTCAAAACACCCCCACTTCTGAGCTAGTTTCACTTGGTCCATTTATCTAAGCTGTGATTCAGCTGAATATGAATTTCGAGTGGAAACAGCATTGGCAGCAGAGGCAGGGCCACGTCCTTGATAGCCTCGTTGAATTAATTACTTCCAAATGACTGGTTTAAAGAATGAAAAGAGGAGTGTGAATAAAACCTGCTACTGATCTAATGTGCCGCTATGATGGAGGTCCATTTTTAGCCATAATGTCTTGTGAAACCATCCTTTCAAATTCCTGTGACTCATATTGTGTGGAATTGAAGCATAATGGAGTAGGTGGCCACAGAGAAAACCACCCAGAACAGCTCGTCATAGCACCTCAGTTTGATTGACACACAACTTCTTTTTTCACATCAGACATGGTAAAATGGTATAAAAGTGGCTCTTTTACATAACATTGGACAATTGCATGCCTAACCTCCTTTATTCACCGCTGGGCCTCTGTGAATTCAAACTGGAGCAACCTCAACATATCTGTGTTTTGTAATGCTAAAATTAGCAGAATCAGAGGCATGCGCTTGATATGGTAATGGGCCAAGGAATTTGTGTTTTTGTATTTATTTTCTGTGTTACTATGTATGTTTTCCTAAATTGGATTCTTACGTTCTAACGAATAAAAATTAGTGTTGTTTTGTTTGGACATTTAATCTAAGAATTATGAGCAGCAAATATAGATTGTATACAAAACATTTTTATCAATATATAGTATTTTTTTTAATCGGTCAAGAAACTCACCTGCCCTCATGTGACTGACCACCCTGACAAATTGATTGTGGATAAAAGTTTTGGTTTTTCCAGTTATTTTACAAATAATAGGATTTCATAACGTTAACGCAAAAATCATGTCGTCCGCAATGCTCGAATATAGAGTAAGGCACCATTTTTATCATGTATTGTTTGAGTTACTGTAGAGGCAGAGATGCAAAACAGCTAAAACTTCCAACCTATTAAAAGTGAGGATTCAATAGCACACTGCATATGTTTAGTTTTGGGCTGTTGGTCGAGCAAACCAGACGTTTTATTGTAACATTGTGCCGACCAGCACAAGTGAAAAGGTCAGTATTGTGTATAGGCCCTTATTTCTATATTTGGTTTACTACTGAGTGTCTCTGCACTGATGTTTTTAACACATTGACAAATAAAGTACAAAATGTCATTAGAAAACAAATCTTTGCAGATCCTGAATGCAAATAGCAGTGCCAACAACAACCTGGTAATTTAGCTGCAAAAGATGTATCGACGTATCGACGTATCGACCAGCGTAAATTTAAAAAAATAAAAGCTGATAATTCTAAGGTGTAATAGATCTTAAGCTTGAGCTTGAGCTTGAGCTTTAGCGACGCAGACCCCAATAGCTGTGATTGGTCACTGCGCTAAAGTGAGGCGTTATTTGTTGGAACAGGGTCAAGCCAGCTTCCGCTAAATTTTTGTTGCGCCATTTTCCCCGTACTTACGGTGTGGGCAATAAGAACGCTGCATGCAGACAAATGTTTTTCACATAGTAAATAGATGTATTTTTTGACTCATTGTTGAAATATGACAAACGTGTCTCAATAATGCCAGTAAAAAAAATGTTATTTCTAAAATATTTTCTTTGCTGATGATTATAATTCAGTAATTGAAACATAATAAAAATAAGTTGTAATGCATTCTTATTCCTATAGTGATACGGTTAGAAAATTTAAATGTATTGCCCAGTCCACAATAACAAAAAATGTCATCATGTTTTCATTTTGTTGAAAAACTTTTGCATTATAAGTTACCTGAAACTCCCAGTACCCCCTGGATACAAATCAAAGCGTCCTTTGGCAAGACACTGAACCCCAAGTTACTCCCGGTGGGTCAAGTGAAGCACCTTACATGGCAGCCGCCATCGGAGTGTGTATGAATGGGTGATTGAGACACTGTAACGGGCTTTGGGTAAAAGGGCTATATAAGCAGACCATTTACCATCTAGATCACCGTGATCAGCCTAACCGTTCTGAGCACAGATATACAGAAAGTGAGGATTAAATATAGCACAAGATAACATCTTATTAATCCCCATGGGCGAATTTTAAGAGATTCTTCCATGGTACCTATGTGGTTTTCTCTCCGCTTCCTTTAACTCATCTCCTACTTTTTCTTGAGTTTCTTAGAGGAAAAGAAAATGCTGCAGCACTGTTTGGGAAGAGTGCATTGTGCTGGATGATTTATGAAGAGTGTTGGTAGATGTGGCATAAATGAACACTTGTGTGACACTGAGATGTTTTCCCTCACAGACTCACACAGTAGCAGCTCTCAGCTGTGCTCAGTGTAGGGGTGTGCTGCACTAAATTTTTAATGGAGAGTTAAAGGATAAGGGGCATCTTCTGTGTCTGCCTGCATAGTGTCTCATTCTCACCTGGCCAAGCTCCAGTGCTCACTGCAGCATTCTGACCCTCTACACTGCTCCACTGAGACCGGATACAAAGCTTCATTAAAGACTTTTTAGATCTGGTTCATGCAGCACAAGCTTGTATTTCAAATGTGGCCAGACTTTAAAGTTCCTTAGTGAGTTGACACCTACATTTTATTTTCTGAGCTGGCACTCTTCTTAACAACCTCTGTGCTGGAGTAATATGTAGGTCGTTTGACCACCACCCACCAGCCTATGTCACGGTCAAAGCCTCATTATTTCAGCGAAGCCCTGGCTGTCCTTCAATGGCTCTTTCTCTGCCGCTTGGTGACAATGCATTTTTTCCATGCCATAAAGCAGATGCTGTATTATGGCAACACAATACTGGGCCCATCTGAAACTGTTTACCATGTGAAAGGCTCACCGGGATCAGGATGCCTACCACTGTGTGGGGCTTTTTGACTTGCCACTCTGTAATGAGTACACACTGGAAGGAGAAGGAGCAGGCAGCTTTAACTGGCATTGTGATCGCTGCATAGAGAGAGGAAATGCAGTATAACGTGCTGATCCAGCCTATTCTTCTGGGGCCGGGGCTTTTTCTACTTACTAGAATACAGAGATTACTATGGCATCAAATGATGCTGTCAGCAGTTACACTTACAACAAACAAAACGGCAGCAAACCTGTTTGAATAATTGGCCACCTAAAAAAGTTTATCCTCCGAATGATTTGATGCTATAAAAATAAATTTTTAGATTTGTCATGACATGAATTTAGAAACAGATGTGACAGGGGCCTTCTTTGGTGAGGACACTGACCTTTTAAAGCTCTTTCTCTGAAAGTCAACAAATCAAGAAGTAAGAAGTGACGGTTGACTTTACAGTTTGCCTGAGCTGACAGAACAAAACCCTCCAGGTAAATAACTCTCCCTTTGTGTGGCTAGTACCTGTCTTCTCTTGTCTTGCTGTTTTTTGGCAGCGAGTTGAAGAGTTGAAGAGTTCTGAGTTGTGTGCCCTCAGTGCATGTCGTATGACATTGTGCACCACAGCCCACCCCTTGTACAAAACAAGTAAAACAGTGTGAAAGAAGCACTGGTGTTGGAGTGGTGGCCTGTCAGTAAGGCTGTTAGTCACTAATTGAGCACGCAAGCAGAGAGGGTTCGTGAAAGGCCAGAGTTACCCGACCAAATGGGCTGGTTGGTCAGTCACCCTGCACAGTCAAAGTCTTCCATATGCCAGACCTGAGAAGGGACTTGTGGAGACAGGCAGCACTCAAGCCTCCTCCTCTGAGGAAGTGTGAGTGCTGTCCTTGGCCCCCTGCACCACTCACAGGGCTTATCCTCTCCGACAAGAGCTCTCCGAGGTCTCCAGCTGTTGATTAGTCATCCCAAGGATGCACATCTATCATGTCAAGAGAAATAACAGCTTCACCACACACATAAAAAGCCCACACAGGGACACATTTAAGTACAACTTTTAACCCAACTCTAGTCCCACTTCAGAAGAGAGATGTCACTATGTGCAAAAAAGAAAGTAACTGTAACTAAATAAACTAATTTGTTTTGTCCCTGAGTTGAAGGTTGGTAGCACTGCAGTGGGATGCAGTTGACTGTAGTTCATGTTTGTAGAAGTTTTTATTCACATTCACGAGTCCCAATGACTTGTGTGTTTTCTGACAGATGACTTCTCGTTCATTGCCACCACCAGGTCAAAGTTTGAGTTAATGTAGAATATCTAAACATCCACGAGATTTTGGTAAAAAAAATGTTCAGACTGTAATGTTTTTTTTGTTGTTGTTGTTTTTGGGGGGCTAAATCTTATAAATATATAAATATACTATTAAATATTTGTGCACTTCTTACAAATGCTAAACAAATCCCCCTACATGCCATTGCATTTAAAATGGTACTTGAACTTACCTATAAATGTAACATGTACCATTAGCCAGTACAAATTGTACTTTCTATAATTTCTGCCAAAATTACATTGTACAATCTAAATGTGTCTTTAATATTAACTAAATATAAATATTTGTTTTAATCTTTCTGCCATTTTAAAATAATATGATGTAAACCTTTTCACCCAACTGTGACTTCTTTCATTTCATTTATAAATAATTTGAGATTCTTCCTTTCTTTCCTCCTGTATGGGGCACGTTAGTCAGTTTTTAGAGCAGAAACAGGGCAATTTTGATCAAGCACACCTCATTCCGGTCTTTGAGTTCATTGGATGTCAGTTAACGATTTTCCTATCCAGTCTGTGTATAAAAGACATTTGGTATTGATATTTATGGGGGTAAACACATTTAAATGTGCTGTCAATACTTTCAGCTTGCAGCAAATCTTTCCGCAGCCAAATTAATTTTGAAATAAAAATAGCGACGATCTGTTCATCTAAAAACAACATCCAGGCAGTTTTCTTATTATTCAGCTGTCTGCGCTGTCATCTAAGTTATTTCAGCAAGTAAGCATCTGTCCCATTCTGTTATATCGTTTACCTGAAGAGTACAAGATGTCTTGTCATAACTGCAGCAGTGTTAGCTTTACTTATCAAGACCGAGACAAACCACAGAGAATAACACGCACAGTGGAATCTCGGTTGTGAACAGACACCATCTTCTTCTGAGAAAACCCAGGCCTGAATGGCTGTAAATGACAAGGCTGTTGTCTCCAGCAAATCAAGTGAAGGTCTTTTCCTGCAGCTTCTTCTTATCCTCCGAGCCAGTTTCTCTGACATCGTGCATTCAGGCAAAGCTCGTCTGTCAGCTTCGTTTTGTCA
Source organism: Channa argus (assembly GCF_033026475.1). Lineage (NCBI taxonomy): Eukaryota > Metazoa > Chordata > Actinopteri > Anabantiformes > Channidae > Channa > Channa argus. The sequence continues at coordinate 10,812,178 of NC_090200.1, read as the reverse complement.
CTAATTTATTCATTTAAGCAGTGGCAGCCACATTCAAAGACAATGGCACACAAGCTCTGAGTTGAATTAACCTCAATAATTATGCAGATTTGGGGAAAGAAAAGCCCAATTGTTACACACTCCTCAAAATTCTTGCCCCCCCCCCCCTCCCCTGTGCTTGACATCCAAGTGAATAAATTACTAGACTCAAGGCAATATTCCAACTTCTCTCCCAAGAACCCGTTTGGAACTACAGTATTTTACATTATATGATTGAGAATATTTAGACTGTACCCTCCAAGGTCAGCCATTATGTTTATGTTTGTAGTACTGACAGTTTTCACATAGTCCTCAGCCTAATGGAAGCATGCATCCACTGTGAGTGCATTATCCCATGTTAGTAGAGCAGGAGATCCATTTTCTCCAAACATTTTAAAGGAATCGACTTCAAATGTTTCCAATAAAGGCCTGGTTTTAAGTGCTAATGGGCCATTTGATCAATACATGAGCTTTTCCCACTGTAAATACCAAAGGTAGTTGAACACATTTATAGGAGAGCATTTGAATCCATTAAGTGTTCACTTGAATCCAGAGGACATTTTAGCTGATATAGGATGTTTATGGATGTTTGGAGCGTGCAGTATATCACTCCGATTTCATTCTTACCAAAGAATTTCATTCTGTTATAACACAGTTCCATCCAGTCCTGTAGTTTCTGCACGATGCCAAAAATTCCACACGGTAAAACATGACAATTGTCTCCATAAACACCAAAACCACATTATTTTCCACTAACACGTATATAAAACCAAAAGTAAAACATGAATTGTACTATCTTAAATACATCTCCTCAATTGTTGGTGACTTTCTAAATTTCGTTAAACTTGTACATTTACTTAATTTAATTTATGGATCCCATAATTTTCAGCTAATTTACTGTAAAACTTTCCTTACATGTTAAAAAATAAATAGACTTCTCTCATATCAAAATATTGATTTAGTAAGAGCTACAATCATCCAGCACACTTCACGTGGCTTCTATTGCCTGTACCTCGCTCTAGCCAGCTCTGGTGTATAGTTTGTTTCTAATATTTTTAATAATATAAGATGGATATCATTGGGTTTGGGCCAAACAACTCATACATACCATGGACTTGGGCCCAGGTGAATGCTGTTTGACAGAGGAATTAATCATCCATCCTGTCCCATCATATTCAATGAAAACATATTACAACACTGTTTAAATATTGGACACGTGTTTTGGTAATGATATCCGTCCACTTCTAACCAGTGTTGTGCAGGTTCACAATAAGACCTTGCTCAAAGTACAGCGTCTCACACACACATCAATTGAACAAACCCTCTGCCACTCACGTCCACATCAGTGTTAACGATGCTCACGTTTAAGTTGTTTATATATATATATATATAGAAGTTCTTGGCTGACTGTGGGAAAAACAACAATAACAGAAGCCTATTTGCAAGTACTCAGCTGCTAAAAACAAGTGCAGCTGAAATTCTCTTACATTGTCAACACGGTGGAGGAGATGAAAGCCTTTCTCCAACAGATGAAGAGCAGGAAGCCCAGGGATGTTGTTTTTACTCTGGTGTTTCTAAGAATAGGACAGCTTGATTACAAAAAACGTCTCCTCATTGTCTGTGTTTACAGAGCTCACGATTGGTTTAATAACCGAGGTCGTTTGTGCTGTAATGATGCAGGATGAGTCAGTGGCACATGTGTTAGCCTGCATGTGTGCCACTGTGTTTTTCTGCAGCTTGTGACCACTGTCGTCTCGAAATGCTATCAGTTACTCAAAGACAACCTGTGTCATTTGTTTGGGGATACATGTGAGGGTGAATTATTGATGCAGTGTAAATCCAATCTGGCTACTGGCAGGTGCATTGTGTGTGTGTGTGTGTGTGTGTGTGTGTGTGTGTGTGGGAGTGAGTGCGATGTCAGAGAGGAAGAAGGAACAGTCCTGTAATTAAATGGCAGCACAGTCTGCAGTCCTGCCCACACAGATGCAGCTATAGGCGTACAGGCTATAGAGTCTGCTTTACATACACACACGAACACCACAGTGTTCACACACACTGTTGCTACACAAAAAAACGAGTCTTTCTCCTTTTTAATCTGTCACTCTTGAGCATTAGCTTCCTCTGCTTTTTCTCCCCCACTTCCTGTGTCTCTCACACCATCTTCTCTTGCTTTTTGTTTTCTTTTCTCCCTCACAAATTTCACAATGTGCAACACTCGAGCTGCAGCAGTCTGTTATTGTGCAGCAGGTAGACAAGCTGCTTGGACCCCAGCCCCGATATCATCCCATTGTCCCTGTGCTGTCACCTGCACCAGAGAGCATGCAGCCTGCGAAGAGAGGGGAGGAAAAATGGGGAAGAAGGGAAAGAGGCAGAGAAGTCTGGAAAAGGATGGAGGACTGCATGGTTTTTCTCCATTGGGCCAGTTTCTACCCACTTGTTTGTGGCAGCTGTTTACATGGCTGTTGTGGGTGTTGTTTGAGAATTTCCAGAATATACACACACACTCCTATGTCAAACAGGCACACAACCTCACACTTGCAAACACACAAACACAAACATTTGATTCCTGTTGCAGGAATGTACACACACTTCTCCCTTCTCACAAACAGTCACACTCTGTATAAATACATATATTTTCCAGTGCCCACACCAATACACACGCATACACATGCACACACACACGCGCACACACATAGGAACAGACCAAACTGCTAATTATGGAGGACATCTACCTTCACTGTCCTTTACACTTCTGCTTCTCTTACTTGCACCTGCTTTTTATCTCAGCACCCGCACCAGCCGTGTGTGTGTGTGTGTGTGTGTGTGTGTGTGTTTTCATCAGGCTTATTAAACCCTTCAGCGCTGCCCCCTGCACCACTGTGGCTCAGGCCTAAGTCAAAATATTGTAACACCACATCACTGACACTCAATCTGTCAGCTGTCTGTGGTTTGTTTGATTTGCTTTTTCTTGTTACAGCTTTATGTGTAATAAAGCTGTTCTTTTTAATCTCCCTTTTTTGTTTATTTCTTTCTTTTGCTGTTGACTTCTTTAGTGAGATATGGATTTTACATCAGAGGAGGAGTAGGATGCCCTAGAAAGCCCATATGTTTGTGTCTGTGCTCATAATAAAAAACAAAGCAAAAAGCACTACACAAGATGCGTTTGCTCTGATGGAGGTGGTTCAAGGTGTTTCACCCAGCTTTTGCTTTGCCTATGTTTTATCGCATTCAAGCCACACAGTGTATTTAAGGTGAATCTTTCTTCTTTAACTTGAGAGAAGCAACATTTTTATTGCTTTTCTCTGCTCATTCAGAGCATGAAAAGCAACGTCAGAAAAGCTGCATATTCAAAAACATTGTAGAGATTCAGAAATGCATTGGTCTTCAGGCATAAAAATACATTTCTTTATTTTTCTTCTCTCCCTATTGGTGATCTTTGTTCATGCTCAGTTCACTCAGTCCACTAAACTTTTCATTCATATATATATATATATATATGAGAATAGAGAAGCTGTTCTTTTTTAAGACAAGGCTCTTAGTCTTGTTTTGCTCTATCTAGTGTGTCAATTCTGATATACTGTGTTTGTGTTGATTCTGTTTGTACTTGTATGTTCTTGGGAGGTTTAGGTTGTGTTAAGAAGACAGGTGGTGTGTGAGCTGGGCAAGCAGCATGGGTGAGGATGAAAAAGAGGAAGGAGGGAAGAAGAGAAATCTCATTCCCGTCCTGCTGACACAAACATGCACTTCAAAGATACTGTGGCTTCTGGAGACACTAGGCGTCTTCAGCTGTTCACTAACTAATGAAATCTGAAATAACAGCCGCGGAGCAACCTCATATTCAGCTTTCTCTGTGGCTGCTCATAATGCTATTGCTTAGTGATAAATGAAACTGCCGTCCATCCATTCGGTCATGTGTCAGTGTTTGTGCTTATGGGCACGGTGTTGCCAACAGTAATGAACAGCCCGGATGACTTGCCCTGTGCAGCATCGATCGCACTCACACAGACGGCTGATGGAAATTGGTCCTGGTGGGGAAGCAAAGGAGGTGCGCACATGCCTACGCCTTCTGTGGACGCATATGGACACAGGGATGAGCACACATGTACAGACTGAGAGAGACATAGCGTATGTCTGTGTGGGTGGGGGTGGGTGGGAGTGTGTGTGTGTGGGTGGGGGTGTGTGTGTGGGTGGGTGGCCAGCAGTGTGTGTTTATTGACATCCGTGGGTGCTCACTGCTCACTGGACCGAGCATGATCTTCTTATTGGTGACAGTATGGAGCATATAGATGAGAGGACCTGCTCACTGGGTCTTTTTCTCTCCTTGCTGCAGTAAACTCTTGGATCTCTTCCACCGTCCCTCATGTCCTCAGCTGGTGCTCTCTGCGGTTAGAGGCAAACCTCATACACACACTGTATTGAATCAGACTGGTTTGCTTCCTCTCCTGATTCATTATCACATGAATAGTTGCCGTATTGCCGTGTGCTGTATGACTATGACAGTGGGCAAGTCCTTCCAAGTCACTGGCTGCTGAGCTAACAATAGCTAAAGGAGGAGAGCTTTCCTATTTCCAGTGGTTCAAATTCTGGTTTATTATAACTTCAGCTGGGTTTCTGTTGTCTTCAAAAAATATTTCTACACCAATGATTACACCGTACACAACAAATTAAGTGCAAAAGTCTGGGAACAATAATCATAATCTACAACGGGGCTACTATATTCATTTTTTGGCCGGCACCCTCATTACTGGGGCCCGCCATGACATTTGAGAAGCTCAAGCTTATTCTCAGTTTATCCTCTTCAGGGTCACGGGAGGCCTGGAGCCTATCCCAGCCATCACTGGGCAAGAGGCAGAACTAACACAGAGAGACAACCACAGACAGACAAGCATTCACACTCACATTCACACCTTTGCACAATTTAAAGTCAGAGTTGTGAAATCCCAAACAAAAGCTCAGACAGGATGTAAACAGTTTAGTCACTTAACCACTTGATATAGGACACACTGTAAAATAAAAATGAGCACAATGATAATATCATTACTAACAACTAATGAAAGCGAATGTGAGTGTCGTTAACATACATAGTGAACGTAAGCACTAAATTACTCTATGTGTTCCTACACTCTCCAGTCAAGCACCAGCTCTCTCTCCTCCTACATCCTTTGTGAACTGTTCAAGGTCCGTACACACTGTAGGTCAGTTACAAGGGGCCTGGTGGCTCAGTGGTAGAGCATTAAGTTGGGGTGCAGAAGGCCCCAAGTTCGAATCCCAACCCAGCTAACCAGCCACCAAGGGAGACCTTATCCGAGCCGGTATAAAATGGGATAAAAACGGTTGCAGCAGGAAGGGCATCCAATGTAAAATCTCATGCCACACTCCGCTGTGGCGACCCCTGAAGGGACAAGCCGGAAGCCATCGATCGTTGACAGACTGTAGGTCAGTGGTGTTTCAACTACAAACCCCTGTCATTATGGAACAATCAGCTCTTTCCAAATATTGAAAAATCTCAGGTATTTCACGCCATCCCAAGAAACGTAGAAACACCTTTCATCAATACAGATGAAATTAATTAGCCCATTTCCAGACCCCTGAAATGCCTCCCTCATCCTACATTTGTTAAGTGATTAAACCTAATGTGGTATTGAAGAAACAGCCAACTAATCAGACCTTAGTAAACAGGATTAAGTTCAGATGCTGTGTGGTTACACGCAGGCTAAAAGGTAGTAAACTAAATTAACTTAATATTTAAAGTTGTATACATGCATCAAGAGTAATTCAGTATTTTAAGATTGTTTTCCCAGAAGCTGATGTCCGAGACATGATGTCACCTCCCTTTCTCTGGCTGACCTGAACTTTTGTTTTAAACTTTTAAGTCTTTTTTTGTGATGCATTTGGAGATCTAAACAATTAACTTGGTAGGTGCAAGGTAATTGTTAATGATAGGAATTTGGGGCCAAACTACCTAAATAAAATCCAGATAGAAACACAACAGAATTATCCTTTTGTAACATAGATCACAGAAACAGAATTGATGCTGCAAATATTCTGGAGGGAACAAGAAAGAGACTAGTGCTGCTCTTGCATCTGTTAAGTTGCGCTATTGTGTGTTTTGAATTGTGCCAGTAAGGGCCTTTTGAGTTAAAAAGAAATACGATACATGCCACTACAGGTCCTTAACCTCAGGGATGGTCTGCAGCCTGCCTGTGTGTGGTAAATATCTCCTATTCTACACTTTCTTTGTTTTTTTACTGCACTGTCTCTGCCTCTCTCTCTCCCTCTGTCCTTTTCTCTTTCTCTCCATCATCCTCTCTCTTGTCTGTGAGCATGTTAACACTCCAACCCTGTCACCAAGCCTTGCGGCACCATGGAAACCAGTCACACCATTCTCCATCAGAGTGTCTTTGTGCATGTGTGTTGGTAGCAGAGACTGCCTGTGTGTGTGTGTGTGTGTTGATGGGCGGGATCAGGATCTTGTTTAGCTTCAAAAAGCTGAGGAGAGGTCACGGCCGTCCCTATGGGCCTCTTGCTGTAATTCATGTAAATTCCCTTAAGACCCAGGTCACTTTGTTTTCCTCATTGTCCCCTGTGCTGAATCCGATTCCTGTGTTATCACTGCAGCCTGATGCAAGATGCAAATTTTTCTTTGTAAATGTGAAATTCTTTTACTTACCTCTACAGATGCTTAACCAGATACCTCATGCTATCATAATGGACTTGCTATGTGATACCTAGGCTCCCCTCAGTCATTGTTGTAATGAATTTACCCAGAGGACAGGATTGACACAGATGTGGATGTACTACAATGCTGTCATGTCCTACCAAGGCACTGCCATGTTTTATTTGTTAAAGAATCACATTTAAATGATACTGATTTCACCAGCAAACATGACCTAAAAAAAACGACATGTTGGGAGGATCTGAACAAACAAGCATTGGAAATGTAATAGAACATGTAATAAGCACATTTAAGACTATTTTTATTCTGTTTCTGACAGCAGTGTAATTTTTCACAAGTGTCCCCCCACCCTGCCTTGATAGCCTTGTGAACCCAGCCCTTTATTCTCTCTTTGAGCCAATCATATTTCACTCCCATTCACATTTCTGAATAGGAAACTCAAAAGAAGTCCTTGCCACGAACTCCCACTGACAGGCGAATGCATGCACATGCTCACATAAACACACACACTCGCACACAAAAACACACACACATGCAGACACTGTGCATTCCTAGTTAGGAGGGCTTGATCTAGACTGCAGAAGGAACTTTGTTCTGTTAAAAGTTGCTATTGAAATATTGTTCTTCTATTGGTGTCGTGACAAAGAGCAGGGAGGGCGCCGGTCCTATCTCAGTGTGAGACTGAGGGAGCAATGGGCCGGCTGGGATCGCCCAGTGTCCCTGCTCAACGGAGTCAGTGTGCAGAAATAATGCCCATTAGACTTGGTCAGTCACGCCCCTCGCCCAATGAAATATGGTGCCTTCACTCATTTCATACCATAATCCATACACCTCACTGCTATCAATCATCTCTGTGAAAGATGAAAGCCACCACGAATGCTTTTATGTGCGATAAATTTTTTTGAACTAATGGCTTCTCTTGCGGTGACGTTGCATGCTGAGAAATCTCAACATGCTGAGTTATGTTTACACAGGAGGCGATCGAAGCTGTTCATTAGTGAATTAATTTGGAATTCCAGCGCAGAGGTTTCACATCTTTTGGCCACCAGAGAAGCACTGACAGTCTGTAGGCTGATGGTTTCATTGTGGTGAGTGGGTGGATATTATATACTCAGATTAGCATGCAACAATGACCATGTTGTGAAGCCATTGAGCATGTACCACTGGTGCAGACAGAATTCATATGCCTTTGTAGGATTATTATTCCCAAAACTACAAGGACTTAACCACTGAAAACAATTAAGCTGAGGCAAGAAAGACTGGAATCAATAATGTAAATTCATAGTTTTTACCTTCTCAAAATCCTGCTTAAGTGCAAAATCAGTACTTTTTGAGTACTGGTGTTTTATTGTACAAGCAGCATTTTACTGTTGTAGCTTCTTGAGGTAGCGACAGTGAAACTAGTTAAGATAAATGTTAAGGCTTGTGACATGATTAAAGAGATATGAAAGAATGAAAAGAATTCTACACAAAGTTTTCTTTTTTTCTTCAATAAATAAAGCTGCTCACAACTCATACAACTTTAATATTGTATTTTATTTTTTAAGGCCAATTTTATGTTAAATGTAAATTCCTAATTCCTAAGAAACTTTATCTGTAAAATATCACGTGGATGAAAAATGTTATTTTCTTCTGAAATGTAGCACAGGGAGAGTAGAAATATTCAAGTACAGTATGTATAGGTATTCACATTTCGCTCCATCATTGCAACTGAGAAGACAAAAAAGGGTGAAATGATGTTTTTTTTTAATGTTTTGTTTTCTTGGATAATGGAGTCTAAATCATTGTTCAGTTTGGTGGACAATGTTCTTTGAGGCATATTGTGTTACACTTTTTGTGCTTTTGTACTTAGGAGGGCATTATTTAGGACTGGGCCGGAGAATAGTGACTCTTTCAAAGGGACAGCTCCTACTATTGTTGCCCTCTGCAACCATAGCTAACGGACACCAAAGGACCTTTTTTTTCCACATCCATTCTTTTAAAGCCGGGCGCAATAATACCGGTGAGGAGTCGGCAATAAATACGCTTCCCCTGTCTCAGTCAGCTAGATTAGATTGCACGGGGACATCTGCTGAGTGCAGGTTAGCACTTTCCCTAGGTCCTCACTGTATGGGAAAGGAAGTCTTTAGGTTGTGCCTTCAGGCTTTTTCCTTTTATTTGTGTGGCTTTGCTGCCTAGAGTCCACCTCCAGCCTCTGTTCTAGAAAGCTGCTTTGACTCCAGCACAATCAGTGCAGCTGACAGTTATTTTAGTGTACACAGGCTGCTGTTTGATTTTAATATGCAATTACAGTGTCATTTTTGCTTTTGTGCTCTGTCAAATTCATATTGCAGGATGTTATGCTCTGTTATCTCCCCATTCTGCTGACGGGAGGCTTCTGATACAGAACAGATAACTTTTGAATATTTAATGCTTTTGTACAAATGTGTCTTAAAAAGCCACCCGGTAACTTTGTGGATTGTAGTAGCTGTTCATGTGATACCAGGAAATGTTTAACCCCTATTGTAGAGAAACAAAAGGTTGTTTTAATCCCACTGTGAGAGGAGAGGGAGGGTCAGGGGAGGGATGTGAAGGGAGGGGGTTATGGGTGTGTGTTGTGGAGGGGAGTGGAGGGTGATTTTGTTAGGGGTTCAGCTCTTTACTGTCACTCAGTCACAGACGCACATCGAGGAATACACAGCCACTGGGATTATGACCACGAAGCTGCTCTAAAGCTACGGATGCTCGCTCTGACATAAAGGTGATGTATTCTTATTTTGTTCATATGGGTCTTAGACCATATCATCACCTGTTGTGTGGAAGGAAGAACCTGTGATGCCCTTAATTTTTCCTAATCAACTGGAATTTTTTTTTATTTTAATTTTTTTTTAGTACTGAAACTGCATCACCACTACTGAACAGTTGCTGAAACAAATAAAATACAAAATATACATGTCAAGGATTTTTGGCACTTTTCTCTTGTTACTTAGTTTGTTTGATTATGGTCTGAACAGAATAAGACCTTTTTCAACTTTCATGACCTTTTTTCACAGTTCAAGGAACATTAAGTCAATCAGCAGAAGCTATTTTGACAACTAACTAATTCTTCTAGTAAAAATTAACTTTTATACTTGTCTTTGCCATATGTGATCATATTTTAATCATTTATAAGTTATATACAGTTTCTAGAACATGTTCCACTATTTTTAGACATTTTATACGCCAAACATAACCCAGTTAATTGAGGAAACAGAGAATATTAATGCTAGTTTATTTTATAAATGTAATAAAATCTAAGAAGAACTTGTTTTTCACAAGCTTTAACTTGTGAGGCACTGACAGGTGAGGATGTGAGTATATTCCTACAGAGTTTTTCTGCAGTAGGATGTCCACAGGAGCTTGTTCTCTCTGACAATCAGCTGATCTCTACTGTTAACATTTTCATGGATAGTTTGCACTTTTCCGGAACGCATATCAACACATCATCTCCATTCTGCTGTTTATTCTGCTGAATCTCAGTTTGTCAGCATAATGGCAGGAAAAGCACATCTCTGTCTCTGTGAGCTGTGTTGTCTAATGTAAATTCATCATAGGGGAAGAATGAGAGTGATCTGCCTCTAATTATTTCTCCCCTCTTTGGCTGTAATGATGCTTCATCGGGAGAGCTGTATCATCTACAGCCACGCTCTCCCTCTCATTAGGCAGGAGTCTAAAATTAAACCCACAGGCTGCTATGCCGGTTCTGAACCCCTGTCCCCCATCACACACACATCTAAACAACACAGCCCGGAGGAGAAAATCAACAGACTCTCGTTAGAGAAATATGTGACACCTCACTAGCTGGCCTTTTCTGCAGGCAACCATAATTGCTCAACCTGTGGACACTTTGCTTAAAATGTGTGGACCTGTGTCATATTTATTATTTATTTATTAATTGTTTTAGCATGCAGTATTTGACCAAGTAGCTGAACATAAGCAGAACATTACTTATTGCATTTGATTAGTCAGCATATTCCTGTTAATTAAATACTGAATATTAAAGTTTATGTATAACACATTTACATCTATATTGTTTTTTGGTTTAAAATACAATCATTCACCTATTCGAGATGAGTTACTTATGATACATATCTACATTTCTGCAGATATTGATTAACATCAATTTTGTTTTTAGCTCTGTTTTGTTCTCCACCACTTGATTAAAATGTGAGGCTCTTAAGCTCCACAACACCCAACTATGTTCACCATCAGCTGCTAGTCTGCTGTTTGGTGACTGGTTGGGAGTTAGCAGTGGGTTTTTCAGAGCTGCAATACTGAGAACAATGACACTGAAATATAGAACTAACCTGGTTGCCTTTCTGCGTGGACTGCATATTCTCCCTGTGGTTGTGTGGCCTTCCTGCAGTGCTCCATTTTCTTCCCACAGTTCAAAGACATGCATGTTAGGATAAGTGGTCACTCTAAATAGCCTGTAGGTGTGAAAGTGAGCATGAATTGTTGTTGGTGTATGTGTCTCTAGGTTGGCCCTGAAATAGACTGGTGTACACTGCCTTTTACCCAATCACAGCTGGGATAGACTCCAGGTCCCTGCGACCCTAAACAGGATTTGCGGTTGAGCTAGTAAATGCAACTGTTGTTGCTCTGCCATGGTCTCCTCCCTATATTGTGGTGTCTGTGTATGAAGAGGTGAAACAAATGTAATTTCTGTTTTCACCTTTTGTTGGTCCGTGTGTCTGACACAACTCGCAAATCACAGATTTTTGATTCAAATGTAATTGGTTGAACCTTTTCCAAATGACAGAGGAAGCTTTTTTTCAGAATGAACTCTTCCTGAGATTCTTCCAAAGTGCAAACTTGGCCTCCTACCGTGATTTTATTTCTTGTAGGCCCATGAGAAATTGGAACAAGCGAGGATGTAATGACTTCATCATGCAGCATTGTGATTATCAAAAAATGTCAGATTATCTCAATATACTGTATGACCAAACGATATGGCACAGCCCTTCTACATCCCTGAAAGATTCTGCTGTCTGTTTTTACTTGTCAGTACTGATGGCACAAGAGCGCTCTCCGAGGTTTGGAAAGAACCATGCACCTCTTGCTGAAAGATGTTTTGTAATTCTGCTTACTGCCCACTGTTAGCATCCCATCTCGGGCTATTTTCACTTTCAGTCCTCCGTCCTATTGCTTATCACCATGGCAGCAGAGCCGGACTGAACTCAGCCCAACTCTGTGGTTTCTAAGGGCAGAGGTGGGGTGACGGGATGACTGGCTCGATGTCTTGGTGGGAGGCGGCTTTTGATGGGATCAGCCTTCAGCTCATTCAAGCAGGATGTGGAAAGGTCATTTTCTTGTTGTGTTTTATTCATAGATCTCAGCAGCTATTATTTTTTATTTTTTTACTGTTATCTAGCAAATGCAGAGTGAGGCAGAAATTAAAGGCTTGGTCCTGTAAAGCTAAACTGCAAGAGCTGAAAAAAAAGATAGCTGGTGTCTTTGAAGTGTGGGTCTGTGCTCAGGTATGGCGTCAGCACAGGTGTCAGCAGTGATACAATAAAAAGCGGTGAGAGAATATCCTGCATGTCAGTGTTTTTAAAATCTGGGTCAGGATCTATTCAAATGTAGGTCTGCGGGAAGATCAGATTTTCTGGTGTAAAATTAAATTGATGTTATTGACTGCGTTAGGTGCCAATGCTTTCAAATCATGGAAACTGTACAAAAGATTGAAATAAATAATGTAGGTTTTGGGAGAGGAGCAAGAAAAATACCTCAAATTCTTTCAGACAAGCTTATAGTACACAGAGTGTGCAGAATGGCATCTCTGGTGGTGAAACAAAATTGGGATTTAGAGAGAATACGACTGAAGAAGCAACATCTGTGATTGTGCGAGACAGAATTAATGTAAACCTATGGAGTGTGGTTTGTATTTAACGGAGTGGAAACGGCGGCATCTCTCAATGGGGCTCCCACACTCTTATTTAGAGCAGCAGACCGGGGTCGATAAGCCTGTTCTAGAAGTAAATTGGATTGGCTTCAATCATTTTGCCCATTGATTTCGGTAGGTGTGTCTGTGTTGATTGTGACAAGAGAGGATTGGGAACAAAATAACAATGGGACAGAATACCAAGGTAGGAAAGAAAATAGGGTTTATGTAAGGAGACTGTTAGAGGAGAAGAAAAATGAAATGGACAGAGGAATGGGTAGGTTAGGACAGGACATCTGGCCCTTTTCCGGCCTTTGACCAAACGTTAAGATCCAGTATTTCCACCGCAGGGAGCTGTCAAGTCATGAGATATCATATGAAATGTTTTTGGTTTTAGAAAAACATTGGTTATATCTCAGAAATAATTGAAAATATTTCGGGACACAAGTATATCATCTTCTAAATCTGTTCAAATGGGCACAGCTGAGAAACAGTCAGTATAAAATAAATTATGCAAAGACAAAAATCTGTTTATCAGTCTTTCAAATGTACTGTACCGTAACTTTCAGCCTGTTTTACATCTTTAGATGGAGTCCCTGCCTTAAATTAAGGCTGTTAAACTTCTGAGGCAGGACCGAGGAGGAGATGAAATGAGAGAAGAGAAGAGGATTGGTTATGGCAGTTTAGAGAGCATGAGATAACAAGAGGAGCGAGGAGAAAGAAGGAAAACGAAGACGGTATTGAACAGAAAAGACCAGAGAAGACAAAGGGATAAGAAGGAGGACATGAGTGAGGATGACAGTAGGTTGTATGAGAAAGAGGAGAGGAAGGGAGTATAAAGAGAGTAAAGACAGAAGAGAGTAAGATAAGAGAAGAAGAGATCAAGAAAATGAGACAAGACAAGAGGAGCAGCGAGGGGAGGAGATGTGTCTCTCCTCCAGCTCTCAGCCAGAGGGTTTTGTGTCTATCAGTTTGGATTACACACTTCAGCCTCTGAAAATCCATGTCCACACTCTGGTTTACACAGCTTGGATGTTTGCTTTCTCTCTTTAAACCACCAAAACGTGTCACAGTTGGAAGTGTTTTAAGTACATTTCCAAAGAGTCAACACACTCACGGATGATCGTGCTTTTATAAACCGAATCTCTCTCATCTGAAGAGGGAGCATTTGATGAGAAGGAGAGACTTCGTTGTAGCATCCTGGTGTGTAATCTGTGGTGTGAGTGTGACAGAGCGGGAGACCTCCAATGTGAAAAGGATTTAGCAGATTATAATAAAACCAAACATAGAGCACAAGGCCCATTGTGAAGTCAAATTCATGGCTGGGTGTTGGAAAATATGCACAGCTGTGCAAAACTTTTCCCTGGAAACTGTATAATGGGAGATTGGACTTTCCTATCCGGGTGGCTTAAAGTCCCAGAGAAATCTATAAATACTAAAATTTGTGACTTTCATTTTTTGTTCAACCAGATTGAAGAAAAGCACAGAGGAGGAAGACAACCAACAAGGGAGAAGGAGAGGAGCAAGGGGATTTGTGTTTCTCTGGTAAGTTGGAAACATTTCTCTCAGACTGAGAATTTAGATTTGTTTTCCTCATCAAAGCAGCTCCATCACCATTTTCCAAAACGGTGTCGATGTCCGGCCTTTTAGACTTGAACACTCTTGTTTTTCTCAAAGGCATTTCCCCCCTCCCGAAGGATCTGAACACTCACAAATGTCGCCCTGTTTGCAATGCCTTGGCAAGTGTCTCCAGTCCAAATATCTACATCTATGCTACTGCCAGTGTGTGAATGTATTAATATCCACACTCTCTGTAGAGCTCCTGCATCCCTTATGACTCTCCAACCTTTCCACAGCAACAACACTTTCTACTTCTGCCTCTGTTGTGATGCTTGCTGTTTTGTTCTAAGTCTAAGGTCACCGCTTGCTCGACTTGCAATTGTCCACTGGCAAAATGCATTTTTGTGTTGGCTTCCGTTTGGCAGGGAATAAAAACAAAACTGGGTTTAGTCGTGTCCAGCTCTGTCTGATGCATATGGTTGTCACGGTAACTCCTCTCCTCTCCTCCTCACCCACTGCTTGGACAGTAGGCGTCAATACACAAAATAGCACTTAGAGCGTAAATTGCGCGCAGTGCCTCTCAAATAATGTGTTATTATGAAGCGTGCAGAGGTAGAAACGTTCCCTAATGGCAGTTGTACAATTAAGAGCTAAAGTAGCTCCCTGAAGCACGGGGTCTCAGTGTGCATTAAAGCCCAGAGAATTGGCTGCCAGCTTACACAGGGTTTTTGAAAATGACCCTCCATAACCTGCAGTTCGCTCCCTCATTCTGCAGCGCTGAACGCGTCTGTGATTTAAGCGGAGAGTTGATCCAAAGCTCTGTGAGTGGAGGCGACACAGTGTTATGTGCGTGTCCACCACCCAGTGAAGGATAAAGGAAGGATCCTACCTCGGCCTCGCAGCAGGCCGAGACGGGCACAGAGGATGCACACAGAGAGTGCAAAGGGGTTCTGAAGGCTTGAAACTCATCTGTCCTCTGCTATTGGTGCTACGTTCAATTTATTTTTGGCAATCGGGTGGGGTTCTCTGTTTCTCTCTCTCTCTTTCTCAGTTGATCCATTTATGTCTATTTCATTTTTTCTATTTCCCTCTGTCTGCGTGTGAGTCTGTATGTGTCTCATTCTATCTGTTCTCTTGTCATTGCCCTGTGGCAGCTGGCTGTTGTTCTGTATGCCTGCTGCAGGCCAAGAGAAGCTGAGTCCACAGTTTTCAGTGGTCGAATCATAGAGGGCCACACTTAGGAGCTGCAGACTGAATGTGCGCTTTGAAAAACACAGAGGCATGAAGCCTTCATTGTGAGCAGCAGCATTCGGTTCCCGGGTTAGTCAGTAGACAGCTGCAGAGGTTTGTGTTTACCTCCATACTCCCGTCTGTCACTGGTTTCCATCATGGAGTGTGGTATATTGTATGTTTTAATAAAATTTGATCATCTTTTTACATACAGTTATTTCAAGGTGTTTTTGAATTACTGCACTTTCCATTTTACACATTTGGTTTAAAATAGAATATTACTGACTCTCACTTTTAAGGAGATGTGATTGTTTTCACATCCCTACTGAGTACATACTGCATATTGTATGAACAGTAGCAAGCTTTAGCAGAGTGCAGAGCAAAACAACTATGTCACCTGATTCCTCTCCAACTGATCATGTTTTTCACTTGCTGAAGACCAGACTGAAGGTGAAAAGCTCCTAAAAGTGCAGATGGCTGCAACACAGGCCTGGCAGAACAACAACAGGGAAGATGCCAACTATCTACTGATGCGTGTTTGTCTTAAATCTTAGACAGCCACAGAATGCAAACGGTTTGCAACCAGATATTTGGTGTTGTTTGCTATTGGCTTCTCTCTACAGTTGAATCTGACGTTGTTCTTAGCTTGTATGATCATTTCACTGTCTGTGTTCTCTACAGTATGTTGCCATTGATTCATGGGGTATTTACCCTCCATTAATGCCAATGTGGCTGAACATTGTCTTCATCTGCAATAGGGGAAGCAGCAGCTTTTTCATATCTAGCTAGAAAATACTGATATTACTCAGCAACACATGACCTGCATTTGAGTAGAGGCATTCACACACACACACACACACACACACCCACAGGGCCGCTGGGCTGCTTCCAGTACAAGTCACTTCAGATGATTGTGCCAAGATATTTCTTATACGTCTCTTTGATACAAACCTGACAATTCTCCGACGGCTCTCTGTGTCAACACGCCTGCCTGCACACGTTATGTTTAAGAGCTGGTGAATCCGAGAAAGAGACCACGTGTGAATGTGATAGAGTGGCTGTGTGTGTTTTTCAGTGTCTCTGCGGTTGCATGAGAAGCAGACACAGGGAAGTGCTGGGAGACATGGTTTAAGTGTCAGAAAGAAGGACATGAATAAACAAATGCATGAATAGATGGATACAAAGACAGCGAGGGAAAGAAAGAGGCTGAGTGATGTGAAAGAGGTTAGTGAGGCCCCTCCTGAGGGAGGTCTGCTCTCCTTCTCCGTCTTCCAGGGTTGGGGAAAAAGTCAGCTTTAGCACAGCTGACTCACAGCAGACAGCCTGGAGAGTCTGAGGAAACAGTATTCTATATATACACACACGCATCTTTAGATTAATGTCCTCACCTGCTCCCAACTCATTTCTCCTTCTTTCACCTGCGCAACTTTCCTCTCAGCCTTGTTCTAACTTGTCCTCTGTGCAATTGTCTGTTGCAGCTTTGTACATTTTTATCATTTGCACTGCTGGATGCCAGTTTTTTTTATTTATTTTTTTGGTCTTTATTTGTTTTCCATTGCCACTAGTCAATTAGTTTAATATTTTAAGTAGACTTGGTGGTGGAGTGGTTAGCGCTGCGTGTCTCACAGCTAGAAGGTCCCCGATTCGAAGCCCCAGCTGGCTGCAGCCTGGAGTTTGCATGTTCTCTCCATGCTTGTATAAACCTCTGGGTTTATAGCCTAAAAACTGGTTCCTGAACGCCCCCCTGACATCCACACACAGAAGCAGACAAAGGGTGAGGAAACATTGTATTTCTAAGATTTTATTTATGATTTGTCGACAGCAGAGAGTTGATACCAATTTGTGGGAGACTCATGGAAGGGAGAGGTGAGATGTCTGCGAGCCAAACTTTTCTGTGGCAGAAAATGTTGGTTACTAAAGATATATTAAATCAAATCCAAACCAACTGGGTGGAGATATATTCCTAATTCTAAGTATCCAATATTCTGTGAGTCTTAGGTGTTTTTTTGTCAGACAGACATATGCTGGCCGTGTCCCCATGCTTTCAGTCATGTTACGCTAAGCTAAGCTCATCACCCCCTGGCTGTAGTTTCACATTCAGTGAACAAATAATAGTATTTTTAATCTTTGTTATAAACTTTTAGACAAGAAATCAATTACAAAATCTCAAACTATTCCTTCAATGGGGTGAGACAGCTGCATTTTTCACTCCGTAAGAAAAAGGGTAGTTTTTCAACTTAATGTCCTTTTTGTTTTTTAATTCTTTATTGAGAGACAGTGACCACCCTAAAGAATGTTTATTATTCAGCATGGCTAAATTACATTGCATGAACTGAGGTTGTTTTTACCCGCATTTCTTAAAATCCCTCTGGATTTCTCTTCACACTGTGGGTAACCTCCAGAGCCCTTTGTCTGATGCTGGATCTCAACGTGGCTCCAGGACTGAGATGATTGTCTTTACACAGTCATAAGCTGGTGGGATCTATCTGTTTTGAAGGGCCTCTAAGAAATAAAATGATTTATGAGGCTGTTAGGCATGAGTCCTGGTCCAAGGCCAAGTCAATCTGCCCATCAATATAAACAGCCTGCTCCCCAGGTGTTGTGGAGGAATACAAATGGCTGAATTTAGATGTAACCCCTCTCTCACCTGCGTCTAAGGAGATTCTAATGAGAAATCTCTCTCTACCTGTTGAGAAAGGGAGGAAGGGTAAATATGTGACCAAAAAAAAAGCTATGAAGAGAGGTTTGTCTGGGGTTTTCTGCTGCATGGTAAATTACATCAAGCTTCTATCTTCTAAAATATATATATATTAAAAAAAAACACACACATTATCTAGATTTTATTTCCACACTATTGGTTGTTGAATTTTAACATGACTGACATAAAACATCTTTTTCTTATTACAGTCGGAGTTTGATTGCATTTTATAAAATCTGGACTGGAAATAAAATCCACTTCTTGAATTTAAATCCTTTCCATTTCCATATTGAGTATCTATTCTTACACTAAGCTGTTGCCAACAGATGTTCTAAATAATTCAAAGCCTTTACACAACCATTGTACACACAGATGTTTGTACTTACTTATCTTGTTTAGACATTTTCTCAGGAATGAGTAGACATGTACAGACGGTACTGACATCCTCCTGTTGCTCCTGTTACTACTGTTACTTGACTGCAGGCTTCAAATAAACCACCTTTTATCACTATTTTTTAACAGAACCATTCTAACTTGTTGTAGCATGAAAAACAGTGTGGTTAACATTAAAAATAGTTGCACACCCATGAGGTGTTTTAGATTCAGGGCTGTGATAATGTTTGAATAACTGTAAGAACAACTTTCCCACTTGTCCGTACAGTTCACAACAAAAGTTGAAATTACAGCACGTGGGGGCGTCAGATTTTTATTCCAAACTGTTATTTAAAATAGCCAAAGTCGTTTAAATAAATCCATATCTTATTATTCAAGTAGTTGTACTGTCAATGTACAAACATTTTGATGCTCACACATCTTTATAATCTTTGACAGTTGTCCTGAGACAAGAACACTCACATGAGCAGTGGTAAATCTACCACATCATCTTCATCCTCCATCACATGCTCTGTGAAGGTGGATTAAACAGACGTGAAATCAGCCAGAAGTGAAAATCCTGCTTTGAGTGTAACAATTCAAACAATTCATAAATATCTGTAATAAATATTAGATATCTTTTTATTTGGTTCTTTTGCCATTTTAAGAATGGATCCAAATACTGTATATTATCAGCTTGTAGCTAAATCAAAATCCGCATGTGGAATAGCACTGAATGACAGACTTCATTTTGGCTGCCTGCACACATCCGTGGGAAAAAATTCTTCATTTCAAAATGCTTTGTTGAGATATGCTTAATAAATGTTGCCCCAAATGCTCAGATAACTTTGTACAGGGAGCTGAAGTAAGTCAGTCAACCACACGTGTGACATCGCCTGGTGAAATTATAGCAATTCGTGCAGTTTTCCTTGTTTTTGGACAACAAAGGCACAGACAAAAAAGCTAATCCAAGTTGCAGACTGTAAGGTGGCTTTAGCTCATAGAGTTCATAGAGCATTTGACCATGAACCAGAGGGCAGGAGTTTGACTCCCTCTACATCTTCAAGTCTATTTGGGCAAGACACTGAACCCCAAGGGGCTCTGGGTGGGTCTGGTGAGCACCCCACATGGCTGTCACTGTCATCAGTGTGTGTGCAAAAGTGTAAATGGGTGAATGTGAAGCAACATTGTCATGTACTTTGGATAAAAGTGCTAGAGCAGACCAATTTTCAGATTGATAGACTTTTAAAGTTATTAAACCCAGATACTGTGTCAGCTGTATCATATCAGCACTAGTATCAATGACTTTCAGGTGGCACCCACAACAGAAATGCTGTTTAGCATTTCTGCCATGCAGTATGTAGGTGCCCCTAAAAAATTTTTATTTATTTTTCATGTGTAAAGAGCGAGGAAGAGGTGCATCCTGTAAAGATACTGTACCATTATTTGTTTCTTGCAGTAATTCAGTCTTCTATCATACTTGACCCTGGGGGGCACAAGCAAACTGAAACACCCTGGTCTCTTTCCCCGAAGGCGAGTCACAAACACATCCATCTGTGCAGTTTCAACCTCCTAATCCAGACCTTTTCTGTACCTGCACTTAGAGATTTAATCCCCCCCCCCCAAAAAAGTCCACCAGTTCAACTACAGCCTCACTCAGGCATTATCTAACACTCACCAGATACTTCTCCTGCATTAGTGACCAGCCTCATCCAGTCAAACACAGACACAGGTCAGAGGCTGTTAGCGGAAGCCTGGTGCACTGTTAGTGTTAAATGGGAGCAACGTTTCCTCTGGAATCACCATCTGACAAATATAGGCTGATGGAGCAATTCATGTCGGAGCCATTATTTGTGATGGGGCCAAACGATTGGTGAGGATAGAGTGCTTTTTCTGAGCTGCGATGCCCGCTGGGCAGAACACCAAGCCCGCTCGAAACCCGCTCAGAATCTCCAAATAATGTACGTGATAAGGGAAATCATAAAAACACCAGGAAACTTTAAAGGCCTTCTTCAGTCCTCACATCTTCAGCTAAACCTACAAAGAGTTGTACAGCACGTGAAGGCACTCTCTTTATGAGAAAGCTAAGCCCTTTATTAGAATCATTAATACTCATTAGCCAACATTTCAGTCATCCAGACCCATGAGACAGATAGAAGTTCACACTAAGCCTCGGCAAAGTGCCAGCCGTCACCACCAGGAGCTTTCCGTTGTGTTCTTTAATCTCCAGAATCCCCTGTGTTAGTTTCATAAAAATCATAGCTTCAAATAAAATGGGGTCACCCAATTTCTTGCTAACAAAAAAATACTTCCATTCCCTTAAGGGAGATGATATCTCTCTTTCTCCCTGTTGTTTCATTTTTGGTAAAATATCACAAGTTTCTGAGCCTCCGAATTTAATTAGATCAAGTTTGATCAGAAGTCTGTGGTAGGGGAGGATTTGAAATGAAAATTCACAACGCTGCTCTTCAATTCAGATACATTGAAAGGCGTTTACTCAGGGCTATCTTTGATGATTTGTCCGCCTTCCCCTGAGCTGTTTGTTGAGTTTAGCATATGAAAACCTGACTCGTGAAACACAGTGGCCGTAGCTCAAGCCAGTGTAATCAAAGCTCATTCAGACTTGGCTGAAAGAGTGTTTGAATGAGTGCAGCTGGCAACACACATTCATTTCATATTAAGCAACACGTCTGTGTGTCCTGTTGCAAATTTTGTGAATTGTGTCCTACTTTCATTCTGTTCAGTGTGATTCTGCTAATGAGAAGTATCTAAAAGTGTTTAACATTACCTTCTTAATTGGCACCGTTTCTGCATGTACAATCAACATTCAGAGGATGGAAAAACAAATCACTAATCTGCTAAATGATTAACTGTTTACATCAGTTGTGAAGTAGGAAAACACTCTTCATTTTTGTTTTTTCAAAAGATTAGACCCAATGACATAAAAACGTTTAAAAACAAGCTCTACAATCAAAAGAGTTAATATTTAGGTCAGTGATCAGTACTTAATGGTGGCACTAGGTGTGCAATCACACTTTATAGAGTAAATATAAAACTGATGGAAATATCTGATAATTTGGTATCATTTTAAACTAGTGCTGAAATGATCACATGTAAATCATTATTTATTAGCTAAAGTGCTTATTGCTGATTACTGAATATTATTTACAGTTACTCAATTTGATCATCAAATGTGAATGTTTATTGCATTTGATTTGTTAATTTTTGCTCACAAACCTTTTTTCTCCAGAACACAAACATCAAAAGTAGATGGAGACGCCTATTAATGTAACTACTTACTGCTGTTCCTGTTGTGTGACTGTTTTTCACTCAACCTGTTGCTGGATTCAGTATTCAATAGTCAATATTCAGAAATCAGTGGACAGAAAATTATTGCTCCCTTTAGAAATGTACTGTATGAACATTTCAAAGCAGTTCACTTCAATTGTATAAACTTTTCTCACAGATCTCTTGTGTCTTCGTGTGAAAAAGAAAATCAATTTTCCATTTTTCTGAACTGGTTTAACATTTTGGAAGCTTTAACTCCTGATTGCGTCTTGTTTCAGTAAAAAAGGGCATGATTTGATTTTCTCACACTTTGAAAGGACTATTGTTTGTCTTCTCTGTGTCTAAAATTGGATGTTGAGTCCTTTTGGAAAGCAGTGGAGGGGAAATGATTTGTATTCACCTGCAGTATCTGAATAGAGCTGAGGAGGGGCTGTGAGAGAGAGAGAGTGCAACTACATAGAGCTTCCTTTATGTGATAATGGAATGCTCTGACATTCACACACATTGTGGTTCGGTGTGTCTATCAGTCAATACTCACTAGCTAATAGGGTGAATTGCAAATTTTAACACATGACATTAAATTGTCCTGCAGTGACACAACCGGCAACAGTTATGTAGCTTTCTCAAATCAAATGTGAATATTAATATATACAGTACTTTTGTTATCATCACTCCTGCAAACCAATCGCCTTTCTCGTCTTCTTTCTTTCTGTTTTTAATGTAACTGCACTCTTTTTTCTTTTCTTTTTTTTTTTTTTTTATAGGCCCGACTGGGCAACTGAATTCTTCTGTCAGCAGCACAAAAGAGACAAAGTGGAAGTGGGGACGGGTAGTAATGAGCAACTCCTCTTACAGTGTTACATATAGACCAGCCGCGGTGTAGGGAAGCCTTCGGAAGACAATAGAAGGTTTTGAGAGGTCTGGAGCCCTCTGAAGCCCCTCTTTGATTGAGTTTTCTGGCACTGGGCTCCAGTGCTGCTGTGGCTGATTGTGGAGTGGGAGCTGTGGGTCCAGGGGAGGGGATGAGGACCCTCCTCTGCGCTGACCTTTCACAGACACAGGTGGGGTAGAGTGGAAAGGGGCTGGAGGAGGAGGGGAGCAGCAGGAGAGGCCTTTTGTGGCGTTCAGTGAATATAGAGGTGGTACTTAATAACACTAGACCTCACTGCTTCTGTCCACCTGCTGGGGATTTTCTCAGCGCTACTTTCTCAGTGACAAATTACATGTTCTGGCAGCATGTAGTGGTAACAGATTGATCCACTGCAAAGTCAGTGTTTTCCTGATGTTGTTGGTGGATTTTTGCTTGACAACCGCTACCCTAATTTGCCCCTTTTTTGGCAACGCTAGTGCCAAATGACTCTGGGGATGGCAATGTCTGTTCATTAATTAGTTAGTCCACCACTTTGATCCAGATAGAAACATCTGAACAACTGTTGGACAAATCCTTTCCCAGTGGCCCCCTGAGGTTTGAGTGCAAATATTCTTTTCTTAAGATGAAATGTAATCACTTCCTCTGACTACATATAGTAAAATATAGAAAAAGAGTAAAATGTATCAAATACAGGAGTAGCAGCAACCTTACCAATAAACCCTAAAAGCCTTAGTCTTAGCCTTTCACACCCAAACTGGAAAACTAAAAAAAAAACACTTCGATTTGTTATTGCGAACCGTCCACCAGTCCCTTATTCAGAGATTAGGACTGAATTTTCAGATTTTTTTCTTTTAATCCGATTTAGTGCTTAGTACAGATAAAGCCATCATAGTGGGTGACTTTAACATTCATGTAGACGTGACAGTAACTGCCTTAACACTGCATTATTAGATTCAAGTGGTTTTTCCCAAAATGTAAATAAACCCCCTCACTATTATAGTAACACGCTAGACCTTGTCCTCACACACGGTATTGAAACTGACGATTTAACAGTATTTCCCCATCATTTCCTTTTGTCTGACCATTTTTTAATAACATTTGAATTTACAATAATGGAATATAGAGCAATTAGAAAATAATTCCACAACAGCAGATGTTTATCTGAAAATGCTGTGAACAAATTTAAGGAAACGATTGATTTCCCTAAAAAGCCTGCATTTAATCCAAAATGCTGCAACAACAGTGTTGTCTGGAACTAGCAATAGAGATCATATTTTGCCTTCAGTAGCTTCTCATTTAAAACCCTGCTTCTTACACATAAAGCTCTAAACGGTCAGGCTCCATCATGTATAAAAGACCTTCCATATTTTCCCCGTAGACCACTTCGATCTCAGAATGCAGGCCTACTTTTGGTTCCCTGAATTTCCAATGATAGAATGAGAGGCAGAGCCTTTAGCTATCAAACTCCGGAATCAGACACTGTCTCTACTTTTAAGTCTAGGCTTAAAACCTTCCTCTTTGATAAAGCTAATAGTAAGTTATACTTATGCTGCTATAGGCTTAGACCCCTTAATGCACTGAGCTCATTTCCTCCTCTGTATGGCATTCACTTTGTGTGTTATTTCTCCCATAGTTGTCTTTCTCCTTGTCTGTCTCCCTCTCTGTCCCTTTTTGCAGGCGTCCCCAGCTTTTGAGCCGTGTGTTTTTCCTGTGTGCAGCTACTGGTCCTAACAAGCTGTCCAGTGTTTTGTTGTTTCTTTTTGTTGCTCTTTTCTTTTCTCTCTCCACTTTCCACTAACCCCAGCCTCTATATATTTTTATATTCTTATAATGTAAAGTGCCTTGAGATGACTTTGTTGTGAAGTGACGCTATATAAAAGTTTAATTGGACTAAATTCAGGATTGTCTAAAACGGAGAACTGAGCTTGTCCTCACACACACAAGACCCCTGTCCATCTGTCCACCTACTCTTTTCTCATTGTCAAATTGCAGTGGTAACAGATTGCTCGACTGTACAGCCACTGTCCACGCTTTGTTATCTGATGTTGTCGGCAGAATTTGCCAGACTGAATGGTACCACGCAAAGCACACGCGGCTCTAAATGACCCATCGCTGCTCATCTATACTGTATCAGCACAATTTAAATTCCACCAGAAGAGTATTTATTACACAGTGGCACTTTTCTAGAAAGGCCTGGTTGCTTTAACTGTTGACTCTGAGCACACTGTCTCTCTGTTAGCGCGGCTGACATGGCCCACAGGAATTCATTTGGTACAAAGCATCACAGCTGCCAGTTTTTGTGTGTCTGTTGTGAACATTTCCTGCACTGCCTGTCTCACACAGACTCTTTTTGTTGCACCCCTAAGCTTAAAGTAAACTCCACATATTGGCCCCATCTTGAGAAACCCTTCACATGTATAGTAAGCCATCCGGTGCAGACATGCAAACTGAGATTTTAATCATATCCTCTTTTGTTAAGCTCAGAGGAGGTTTAGACATTTTTTTTAGGCCTGAGCCGATGTTAAGTGTACAGTTTCTTTCCAAGGTTACTTATGAGATGACAAATGGCTCTAGGCCCCTTTGTCCCCCCCTTTTTTTTTCATATGTTTGTGTTTGATGAGAGGGTTGACATCTTTTTGTCGGCATGGAGATCCAAGAGGACGGGGGATTGCCATGGATACTGAGTGCCTTTTTGGAGTGCGTGTTTGAGTGGCAATACTCTGCTGAAAGGATATGGAGAGTTCCTATATTTAACTGTAAAACATTTGCTGCATTTGCTGAAGTGTGAGGATATAATGGAATAAACTGTATAACTATTGTAACTGTATTTGCCTCTGATTCCATGTCTGGATAGAGGTTTCTCTCCTCTACCAAGGGAATTTCCTGTCTTTTGCTGCAGATTAGTTTTATGTTGATGACTCTCGTGAAGCTGCTATGTTTCTGTATTGAAAGTGTGTCTTGTACATTGTATGCAGAGGATTTTGAGAGTCCTTTTAGCTATTTAAAAAACTAGTCAGCATGCATTCCTCCCACTCTCCTACATTTGCTCATGATAATGAACCTCTGCTCAGCATATGAATGGCCTCACCCACAACACACTCATGTGGCAGGGCAAGCACACTCGAGCTCCGTCCTCAGTGTTTGACATCCCACACTGACCCATTGACTCTGGGAACACACATAAACAAGGAGGATGTGTATGCAAATTGATTTAAGTGAGTATTAATTCACATACATGCGCGAGCTGCACTGTTTTTGCAGCATTCTCTCTTAAGCTGTAATTATAGTGTGGAGATTAGCTATCAAATGAAGGTCAAGTTCAGATCCACACTTGCTCACTGAGCCTTATGCTGCTCACCCTCCTGATCTCATTTTAATGAATGCTTTTTAAAAGTGTCTTACCTCACATGATGCTCCAGTAATGAGCTACTGTACAAGTCAGGTGTCAGACACGTGTACGAATGCACTTTAGGGACTTAACGTTTTGTAACCTCTCTGCCACTGCTATTTTATTAACTAATGATTTATAGCTTTTGCTACACTGTGAAGCAGTGAAAGCAATTATCGTAAGGAGAAAGGTAGGACTTCACGTACCCACCCCAGTAACGAGTAGCCTCTCAGTGGGAGTGCTGGCATAATGTGAGGATGTGACTCACTAACAATATGTTATATTTAGCTGGTCTGCAGTGATAAGATGAAAGCAAAACGGTTTCATTCCGGTTGTCCAGTTAGGGATTTTCTCCTTAACACCACCTTTCCATCTTGTGATGCTGCTTCCATCTGCATGCTAAAGAGAAGGCCCCTCTCAGAAGTGCCGGCGCCGGCAGTGATTAGCATTTGGGCAAAGGGGACAGAGCGCGAATCCCGGAGTGTTTTCGCTGTGTAAGGGGATGAAGCCTAGTGAATGCCAATGCGCGGTGCTCTGTGAAAGGAGGAGGACCAAACAAATTGCCGGACATGTTGCATTAGTAGCAGATGCCTGTTAGCATTAAAACTTGTGGTAGATTGATAGCTGAGGAAGAATATTGAAAACAGAGCAACAAATCTTTAAAACCCTCTTCCAGGGATTTAATATTACACTGCCTGAGACAAAACTAACTAAAAATTGCTCCTTTCTATTTCCCAGTAAGGATCAACGCCACTAGAGCCTACATTCCACTTAATCGGACAGAAATTCCTTGCATGGTAAATGCTGATGTCTTTGAAACCTCACACTGCCATATTATAATACATCCTTTCTCAATAATTTGTGTTCCCTTAAGTCCAAAACCACAAATTTAGGTTAATGATGTGTAAAATCATTGGATTGGCTCTTTGAAGCATAAACAAGGATTTATTATTAGTAAATATATGTAGACTTAGATTAATATAATCTGAATCAGATCAAAACAGCTTAGTTTTAGCTTGCAGGTTTTGTCCAACGAAAGAAATAAAGAGTAGGATGTAAACAAGACATTTACAGTGGAGGAGGCTTTATTGTCTGGTATTATATAGTGCATACGATGTTTTCAAGCTGCAGGGTCTCCCCTGAACAACAGGACCCCAATTCATATGTTAACCACACCAATTATTTGCATACAGTCCCCAATTATAAAGCTAATGAGAAGATTATGGGAAACGCACGCTGAAGCCGGCCTCCAGAATTTCTGTGGCGATCCTGTAGCTGTAGATAAAGGCCTGTGAGACGTATTAGTCAAAGCCGGTGAACGTTGAATGTTATATATCACAGCTAATGCGTGTCCATTACTTTAACTGTGAATCCATAGAATGATCAAGGGCAGCTTTTGTTTAAAAAGAGCTTTGTAACCATTTTAGATGATAAATTTCATTCATATACTGTATGATTGTGGCTTTTCAAACCCTGATAACCCAATGAAGGTCTCTCTCTTCTACAACAAGGCCTTGAAGCGACCTCCTACTCCCCCAGAGATGCTTAATGGCACAGAGGAATGGGAACAGAACCCTGGGCATGAATAGCAGGCAGTGACATCCTGAGCTGCATAGGGAGCAGCCTCAGAAAAATAAACTCCTCCAACCGTATCCGTTTTCTCATCACCACCTTCCTGAGTGCAGAGCCATTCTCATCATTATACCCCCATATTCAGCCGTCTGCAGGGGATCCCTGCTGCTCTATTAAGGCCATACCAAGGCTCACAAACCCCTGATTGCATGAGCCATCAATAGCACCGATTATGGGAGTTAATTAGGGTGCTTGGCATGAGAGAAAGGCCTTTCTTTCATCATAGATGTTAAAATCGTACAGTACTGATGCAACAGCAGCGATTCTACCAGTGTTGCAGTGTTGCATCACTATTATTTGGCACAGACCACAGCAATATCTTTGCTAGTGGTAAGCATAAAGTACAAGGTGCAGCATTATCTGTTGCTGTAAGGGATTTTCATTCGGGCTGTTTCAGTGCTCCTTGCTATTCATTCTCACTGCAGTGTGCTTCAGTTCTAAAGGCTCGTGCCTCTGTCACTTCTGTGTGTGCTCAGAAATGTCCTGACCCTCATGGCCAGCATGCATAAATGTGTCTTTGCCCCCTTGTGTGTGTGTGTGTGTGTGTGTGTGTGTGTGCGTGCATTGCTAAATGTGCTACATCTTTGACGTGCATATAACCAATTAGTTTTGGGATGGTGAAGTAGCTGGCCATGGGAAAATGACCATAGAGTAATTGAAGAGGCTGGGTGAATGAGAGGCTGGACAGCTCAATACAGCTTTTACACAAGAGCTGAGTGTTTTCTCCACAGAAAAAAATTAGCAGAGAGAAGAGAACAAGGCCTGAATAATAGAGGCTGTAGACAGTAATTAACATTACAGCCTTTCACTTTGCTGACATTATTTTTTACTGTAAAAAGCAGCTAGTTAATTTGTGTGGTGGCATTTAGACAAGACCTGTGTTTTAGCATGTTTTGCTCCATTTACCACCACATCAATATACTTCCATTTTGAAAACTATGCTGCTGTGTTTCTGCTTTGGATGTGATTTTGTTGGTTGTTGGTTTTTTGTTTTTTTGTTTTTTCAGCCTTTGAGTTGCATTATTATCTGAACTGTACAATAATCAATGGGATGACTTTTAAAATGTACATTAATATTTGATCCATCAAATATGAACTTCAAGTCTTTGTTAATGTTTAAATTGGTTACTAATTCAGATTAAATGAACGTTTCCTAAATAGAGACATATTGTGATTTTGAAAATCAATGCTGGGTGGCCTGAAATTTCCTTACAAAAACAATAATCCCTGTAAAATGCCGAGAATTACCACCTGATTTTGTAGATTATTTTTCTTCTAAGGGGCATTTTAGTCTCTTTCAACTCATTGTTTTGGTTTTGCAGCCTGCATCTTTGGTGCTTTGCCTTAGTCTTACTACTGTTTTGGGCCCCAGCATCAGCATCAAAAACCCTCTAAAACTGTCTTCATGGTGCCTGTTGCAACAACCGACACACAAAGTTACACTACAAAACATGATACAGCACAGCAATTAATTAGAATCAAAATGGCTTTTCTAGTTAATGTAAATTGTAAGTTCTGTTAATTTTAAGTAAATTCAGCTTAGAAGTTTTTCTGGTGTGAGGTATTTTTGCTTGCAATAATGAGTTAAATAAAAGAACTGCTGGAAATTCACTTCACAGGATGGACAGAAGCACAACTTGACATGAATGCTAATGCTGCTACACATCTGTTAGATGTGTTAGTAGGAACTACAGTATTTTAAAATTCCTTCAACATATCAAGTGAAATGGTGATATTTTGTCAATTCTTACAGCTTGTTTCCACTCCCTACAGGAGGAACAATAAATGAAGGTTCAAAGAGTCAAAACGTGCCAAACCATTCATATGGCCCTTTAAAATACAGTTGTGATCATGAGTTATTGCTTTTAGTAACTTATGTTTTTATTTTTCAAAGTAGTAGTTCAGTTTGCCACCCTCTTGGCCTCATCTGTTTTGAAAAATAGCTAAAAAAAATCCCCACTCTATGTGTCCTTACCAACCCTGTCGTGTTTCTTTCTCGAAGAGACTATTTCCTCTTTGATTTTATCAGTTGTCTGACAGCTTTTGGCACAGCACTCCAAACAGTACTGTGGTTTTATCTCAGGCTCAGCAGTCTGCACTCAAGTGAGCTTTATTGACTTTGGCTTTTCTGGTTGTGTCAGGCCAAGATGCATAGGAAGGTTCAACAGTAGTGATGGATATTTTCTGATTATGAAAGAAATGTACATTCAAATGAGAAATGAGCTTTAAACTGTATTTTCTTAGTATTTTTTTGTTTAAGTTAAAGTAGTCTTTACAGTTATTGCGCACACCTTTACCTCTGGCCATAGTAGTAAAGGGAAACTTTAGAATTACTGTAGCAACATGAATAGTCAGCTACTTCATTTAAATGGTGTAAAAGCTGGTTATTATTTAGTATTTTCGTGCTTACTGTTTAGCAGGACGTGAGTGGTTTCAGGCCTAGGTGGTTGGTTTGTCATCTTAAGAGCCCCACTTAAGTTTGAACTGTCACCCTACTGTGAGAGGGATGAGCATTTGGCCCTATATCACTGCAGCTCACTGTGATAATGACAGCGCACACACACAAGTGAATACAGGCATACATATACGTATGTACACACTAAGATGCACACATGCTGACCGGCTGGAGCTGAGCTTCTACACCTCATTAAATTGGAAAATGAATCCTGGATGAAGCCCTGGCTCTTTTCCAGATAAGAATCACCAGGCTTTTGGGGATTCACCAATAAATGTATAATTAACATATTTATTCTCTTGCTGCCACAAGCTGTCGCTATTTTTTTACGTGTCACCTGTGATGTGTGCCTTGCCAAGTTCCACCTGTAATTTATTTTATTTATCCTGTCAGCACTTACCAAACATTACCCTACTTTATCAATTAATGTATTGTATAAATCACATCTGATTACAAATTCCTAGCTGATTGCAAATGGATATTAACAGTAAGCGTCTGATGCAGGTTTTCTGCTCAGTTCAGGTTCAGCAACCCTGCATACAGCATTACAAATGAGCTTGATCAAATCGTTCCCTGTGGATCTTTTTATGTCCCAAGCTGAAGCTGCCTGATGGTGTAGACAACACTGTGATTGGTTGCCTTAGGCCAATAATGCATGCCTTCCCTTAAGAGGTGCAGTGGAAGCTGGGGGCAGGAGATGTTAGCCTTGGTGTCTTCCCATGCTGCCAGACACTGGCTCTGGGGGGTACTGAATCATGACTAGAGGGCAGCTCTAACAAATACATCAGTTCCCCAAGGAGGACTAGGCCAGGGTCTGACTGCCTGGCTCTCTAGCCTCTGGTCCCAGACCCAGCTTCCACCACCTCATCTGCAGCTCTGACCCACCCTGCACCCAAAGGCAGAAGAGCATAAGATGTAGCTCCACCTTTAATGGGCTCTGTTTGATTTTTTCAATGTGTAACCAGCATTAATATCTCAATTTGATAGTGTGCTTTTGTGTTAGTGCAGCAAATTGGTCTGCCTGAGCTCTAAATTAAGCTGTGACATTTTAATACTGTGCCAGTGGATGCCTTGGGTAAGACAGGCAGGAGAGCAAGATAAAAGCAGGTCAGGCTGCAGAAAATGAATCTTTCTCTGTTGTGTTTCCTTGTTCTTTTTTACCTATCATTTGCAAGCTGTGCTCACAGTCACATAAAAATAATGGATTATACTGATCATTTTGCCGTGACAGTGCTGAATTATGCAGATGAATATGAGTAAAAACAGAATTAAATTGAGCAAAGCAATTTGCAGTCAGTGGTTATAATAATTTTCTAAAGCTTGGGTCACATTCTGGTTTTGATGCTCTTGACACTGATTATTTCAGGAAACATTTGCATTTTCCTGACATGCCTGTTTAGCTTTGTCTAAAAAAAGAATTGCTTCTGGGTGGATGAAGCCGTGATGTGGTAACACTGAGTTGGCTGGCGACAAGAGGACAATTTGCAACCTTCAATGTTGATTACACACATTAAAGTTACACTGCAAAACATCACACTCTGTTTCGGTTTCTTGCCCATTCATGGTGCAACCACCGTGCATCACTAGTTTAGTAATGGCTAGATGATTAGATGTTGTCGTGCAACAAAAGAAAATCCTCACTTAATTTCCATTTAGGTAATGGCCAATTAGCCTTTTACCAAGTTGTTCAAGTGACGTGACTTGTTTGAGGTTCGAACTTCAACACCCTGTTAATGTTTTACCATCTGTACCATCTATCCAGTGAATTGTGTCTGCTAAGATGTCAAACGCAGGATCCGCCCAATCACATGTGATTGTTCCCACCACAACAGTCTCATAAAAGAATGATGTGTCTGTGTTTGAAAACTGACCTCATTGCAGATCAGTTTGCTTCTGGCTCACTCAGTCAGTCAATCAAACCGATAAAGCTGGATTGAAATGGAAAGTAAAGTGAGAGTCCCCTTGTCTTGTACCTTGGCTTGTCATCTACGGGCCAATGTGATCGATATGGCAGAGAAGCCTAATGGCATCGTGGCCACAGT
Organism: Channa argus; assembly: GCF_033026475.1. NCBI lineage: Eukaryota > Metazoa > Chordata > Actinopteri > Anabantiformes > Channidae > Channa > Channa argus. Next base: position 10,780,046 of record NC_090200.1, on the reverse strand, counting down.
GGTGATTAGCCGAGCAAAATGAGCCCATGTGGTCCCCGTCGGTCCCTATTGGAGTGCACTAGATCAAACAGATAGCTTCCAGCAAACTGCACTGCATGGCAACTAACATCGATCTGTGGCTAGAGCTGTATGCGCCTACCTCACTCATTCTCTCGTTCCCTCTCTCACCAGCTGTTGAACACAAACAAGAACAAACTCAGTATTATGATTGATAGCCTCAGTTGCTGGATGTGCTACTCGACCCGGTAATCTCTGCTCCATTTGTTGATCCTCTTATCTCTGTCGGTCTCTCTTCCTCTCTGTGTAGTTGGGGAGCGCACACGTGTCCTTGGACGCCGTGACTAAGCGGGAGCCGTGACGTTGCAGAGTTCGGGGGGCAGACCTTCGCGTCACACACCGATGATGGAGAGGAGGAGGATGGAGGCAGCATTTCTGGTGGTGGTCCTGGGACACCTCGCCACTGCACTGGAGGTCCCACTAGACCGTAAGGCAACAGAACACGCAATTGATTTAGCCCTGATGTCCCGGCACTCATAGTGTTCATTTTTATAATAGGCTGTTGATTAACAAACTGTAAGGATTTGCTGTTTTTCTTTGTGATATGACAAATATAATAACTATAATTAGCTTTTATTACAGTTAACTAGATGGTTTTGGATACACTAGGAAAAGTGTTTTCTTTGGCAAAACTCTTTACTTTATACTTCAGTTTTTGTATGAATTAAACAGAGCAGATAGAACTGCTGGGTAGAGGTACTGGGAGGAAGATTTTATTACTTGTAGACAAAGACAGGCTACCGTTGTCCCCCTCTTTACAGCATTTATGCTAAGCTAAGCCAACAGGTTGCATGGGATGAGGCTACGGGATGTTATTATTGATTAACCTCCTGAATATTTTCAGAATTAATAAACAATAATTTGTCTAAAAAATAGTGCCCAGTGCACTACCAGATTTTTTTTTGGTTTTTTTTCGACGGATATGTCATTGTGAGTACATCAGAGGGTTAGATGTTTTGAAAATAAACTCAGAGAGGCCAGATTGAGGTGGTTTGGACATGTTCAGAGGAGAGACTGTGAATATATTGGTAGAAGGATGCTGCCTCCTCCCAGGCAGGAGGTCTAGAGGAAGACCAAAGAGGAGATTTATGGATGTAGTGAGAGAGGACATGAAGTTAGTGGGTGTGAGAGAAGAGGATGCAGAGCTGTGATGACACCTGAAAGGGAACAGCCGAAAGGAAAAGAAGAAGAAGAAGAGTTAAAATGTTGACACAGTGTTTACAGTCTTTACTTTGATTGATGTGGAAAAGAATCATTTACCAGACTTCCAGCCATGCAGCTTTTCAGTGTAGATCGTCTACACATTGTTTGGTTGGAGCTGTTGACCACTGGAGGCTGGCAATCCTCATCTGGGAACTGGCCTTGTCCAAACGTTGTTCTGAAGCATAAATAATGCAGGACGAAATGTTCCACCACTAATGTCTGGTTCTCTTTACTGTCACAAATTGTCCTTCTTGTTTGCTGATTCTTGGGGAAAACACTAAAGTTCTGGAAAGATGTAAGTCACACAGTAATGTGAATTCTGCAGTGGGTTGTTCAGAAGTGTTTTTTTTTTTTTTAATTTCCTGCCTTCATTTTCTATTATATTTTGTCTGTTTTATGTTATAAGATGCTGAGTTTGATGTGAAGTGGCCTTTAGTCTAGTGCATGATTTCTTTGTTTGGTGCTTTACCTGTTTTTGTTTTTGCCTTTTTCATAGAGCAATATTGCAAACAGCATGAGTTATTGTATCATTTGTTTTGTCAAAGTCCATTAGTTACCTCCCCAGCACTGACAGGAATACACTAAGTGTCGGATCATTACAATAAAATGAAATGTTCCCGGCATTCTGCATGCTTTTTTGCCGCTGCACACATTATGAGAGCTTTTTGTGTTTGTCAGCAAACAGCCATCTGGTCTGATTCATTGTGGTAAGTCTGCATGCAATTGGTAATGACTGCTTGTGTGGCCACAGAAAAAGCCTTAGTTACGCAGTAAAGGTCATGGTTAAATATCACCCTCTCTCTTATCTTATCCTTAGTGCCGCAGCCACCGACTATAACTCATCAGTCCCCCAAGGATTACATCATCGACCCACGAGAGAATATTATAATCCACTGTGAGGCGAAGGGGAATCCTCATCCCAGGTAGGAACCTCATGAAGTGCGAGTTAACTTTCATGGGGCTGTTTGAAGATCCAGGTGTGGATTCAGCCACCATCTGTGAAATTTCAAGTTGAAAGTCTCAGCTTACAGCAAGTCTCTAGAAATTTAGTCTGAAGTATAACGAATGAAGTTCTGGCTTGTCAAACCGTTATAATAAATACAGATGATATTTTTATTCTGCACCTTCTGTCCTTGCCAGAGGCTGGTTTCAGCCAATCCTTTTGAATTGTTTGCTTTAAATTACGCCATCCTGCTTCTCCTGTTTGTTTCTGTGTAACATCTAATTATTTGCTGGGACTAGAACTGCCCGTACTTGTAAATGTGCGCCTCTTCACTGACAAAATACTACTTTAACATAACCTAAACCCTACAACTAGGTTTTTGGTAATCCTCAAGAAGTGAAACCTGGAAAGACAAACAAAAGCTTTCACTCCCAAATGTTTTGGAGGCTTGTTTAAAGACCTTGAAAATGTTAATTTCGATCTTGAAGATTTTGGTCAAAGCATTTCCTGAAAAGATCCAAATTAAATGGTTTATGGCTTATTTATGACTTATTAACCCTTTTTAACCATGTTCTGGTTTTGTTCTCAGTTTCTCCTGGACAAGAAATGGGACCCACTTTGACATCGACCAAGACGCCAACGTGAACATGAGGGCTCACTCTGGGACCCTGGTCGTGGACATCAGCAGGGAGAAGGCTGACCATTACGAGGGGGTGTACCAGTGCACAGCAAGAAACAGTCATGGAACCGCTGTTTCCAATAACATAGTCGTGCGACAGTCCAGTAAGTGCAGTGTTATTTATTAAATTATCTCCACGTTTTTATTTTTCCTTTCTTCCATTTTAACATTATCACCCATATCTCAAAACATTTAAATCGATTCCTTTCTTTTCTTTTTTCTGATAATTAAGTTGCATTTTCCCTGTTAAGAGAGCTCCTGAAAGGTAAAGCTGGCACGCAGAAAACTGCATGTTTTATTTTGGAGGATGTACTAGTTGATAGAGCTGAACATCCCTTTGTATTTTCCCCTCTAGCATATTGTCATTTATCATTCCTCTGATCTGGCCTTGTCACCTCTGTCATCACGTCAGCAGATTAAAACGCATATTTTATGTTACGCATATTTTAGTCCCCTCACCCACTGATGTGTGTGTCCTCCTCCAACCAATCCAGGATCCCCCTTGTGGTCAAAGGAGAAAATCAAGCCAATTGTTGTTCAGGAGGGTGTATCGTTGGTGCTGCCATGTCGACCCCCTGCTGGCCTGCCGCCCCCCATCATATTCTGGATGGACAATAGTGAGTAATTCATTTGTGGATGATCATATGATAAGACATCAACACCAGAAATCCCCTCATCTCACCTGAAATATGCACTTGTTGTTATGTAATGTGTCTGCCAAGAATCAGTCCAGTAGATCTATATTTCAGGCCGATTTCTGCAAATTATAATCACTTTAAGAAAAATGTTTTTATAGTTGTTAACATTTATTGCTTTAATTTATGCTAATAATTTGTCCTTAAAGTCCTTAAATAACTATTATGAAGGAAATGTTTTTTTTAAATAAATCTACACATTATAATGCTATGATTATGTTAAATGTTTACTTTCACACATCAGCTACTTTCCCACATTAGAAAACACTGTACATTAGAAAAGAACCCAAAGGCACAGTAATCAGTTAATAAATTAAAAACAGCAGATTATTCATTTGTAAATGGTCAACAATCTTATAAACAGTAGGTCAAGACCAGCATGTGAAATATAGCAGCATAGATATATTTGTTTGAAATTGTTTTCATACAAATATATCGATGCTGCTGTATTTTTTAGAAATAATGTATAAATCACATAGAACCATGGGCTTGGGACCATGAGGAATGTTTTCTTATGTAAATATGTATTTTAAAATAGTGCTACCTAGAGATTTTAAATCAATCAACTCTGCCCAGCCCAGTTCGGCCTCTCCCTGCTCTGCCCAGTTTGTCCCTGTTTGGCTTCTAGCCACTGCTATGCTCTGCACAACCCTTAGATATTAGTCATTATCAAATTTTAATAAAACTGAAAACTGCAAGTAGAAAATGTTCAAATTGTCTGAGTTAGAAGGGCAAACCCGGCTGAAAAGTGATTACTTCTATATTTGAACAAAATTACATACTGAAGATTTAATGGATAAAGACAAGTATTATTCCCCAGCAAACCATAACTTATCCTCTGTCAACCATAACCTTGTCCTAATTATTAAATATGAAATTACCTTACATGTGAATTGATATTTGCCAATATAGAACTTCTATTTTTATAAGGAATTTATTGAGTGTTCATGCTCCTCAACATTGCCTGATGAGAATTAAAAAGTCAAATGGGAATAAAAGGTCATTTTTGACCATGGGGGGGGGAAAAAAATCTCACTGTCTGAGTACTTTTTGTGGAACTTTTGATTGTCTCACTTATACTCGTACATGACTGCTGAGGAGGATTGTGTAATAAATCCTGTGACTGAGCTGGAGATGAAGTTTTTTAAACAACTCCGTCTAATTTCTTTAGGGTTTGGGATTTTGCCCTCTAAGACGTATTTTACATAAAAAATGTCATTGTTACTCTGATAATCCAAATACACGCTGTTATTAAGGACATTTCCATGTTTTCTTTTGTGTTTTATTTATGACCCTTTAAAGAAAACAGCACAGCTTGGTTTTATATTGCTTGCTGTTGCTTGTATTTATATCGCATATCCTGTTTAGCTCAGTTGGTAAGGCAGTCATTCACAGACCACAGGGTAAGTGGATCCCCGGTCCCGCCTATATGTCGAAGTGTCTTTGGGCAGGACACTGAATCTAACAGCCCATTCCCATCCCCAGCTGTGCAGTGGTCCAAGCCCAGTAGAAATTTGGGAGGGATGCGTCAGGAAGGGCACCCGGCGTAAAACTGTCCCAAATCAATATGCGGACAGTGATCCACTGTGGTGACGATGAACTCACGGGATAAGCCGAAAGGACAAAAAAATAAAAAATAAAAATCCTGTTTAGGGTCTAAAGCCTATCTCAGCTGTCCTAGGGTGAAATGCGGGGTACACCCTAGACAGTCTATCTCAAGGCCAACACAGAAAGACATACACAGACAACCAGTCACCTATTGACTGTGGGAGGGAACCGGAGTACCCGGAGGAAACCCACACAAGGAGAACATGCAAACTACACACAGAAAGGCCACGGTCGGCTGGGGACGCAACCCCACAACCTTCCAGCTGTCGGGCGTCAGCGCTATATTACTGTACATTTCAGAATATTTCAATTTGCTGTACATTTCAGATTTCCAAAGGCTGCCTCAGAGCAGCAGGGTGTCCCAGTCCCTGAATGGAGACCTTTACTTCTCCAATGTACTTCGAGAGGACTCCAGGAGCGACTACATCTGCTACGCCCGCTTCCCCCACACACAAACCATCCAGCAGAAACAACCCATCACCGTCAAGGTCATCAACCGTAAGTATGACTCTGTCTGTGACGAGAGGAAGCCACTGGAATGCACGGGAGGTGTAATGAGCTAGTATGACTGAGATTAACAGCGTGTGACATTGGTTGCGTAATCTTTCAGAGGTGGATCAATTCCAGTAGTATGTGCAAGCATCATTACGTAGGAGGGAAACAGCATTTCCTATCTCTGATGCCATCCACAGAGACGCCAGTGGTCGCCATCGCACTGAAAAGATATATTGTCAGAGCTCTGGCGGCACCTTGCCCTGTCTGCCAGACAGACGTTCTTTTTTTTTTTTACTCGCCTGACACATTCTGTATACGCACTCTCCACCAACAACAAAGACTGCTCTTATTCATTTTAGCATTTGCAGTTGACGTAATGGCAGGCTCTTCCCAAAAGATTCTCCTCATGCTGACTCTTACACTGATCACCCCCCATTCAATAATTTCAAGTTTTGTTATGACAGTTTTCATTTATGAATACTCATTTTAGTTTGTCAATGCATGTGTGTTTTTTTTTTTCTTATGATTTTCAACTTGTGGTGTGTTTAATTTCTTTGTTGTGTTACAGTGGATGCAATCAATGACACAATGGCAGATTTTTACAATGACACTGATTTATTTAGTGGTGAGTTTTGGACCCCCTACTGTTTACCCCCAACCTAGAGCTCCAAACTCCAAACCTTTTACCCACTAACACCAACCCTTCCACCTTTTAACCCCAAGGCTTTTGGCAATCACACTGATTTATTTAGAGGTAAGGTACCTCTGGCACCCCCTAGTGTTTTTTGCCTACACAGCGCATTAAACTCTACCTGTTGCCGACTAACAGCAACCTTCAAACCCAAGAATCCAGGTTAAATTATCTGTCCCGTGTCCACTCCTGCTTTATCTGACCGAAACCCCTTTAAACCATTCACTTCCTTCTATTAACCGCTTAAATTAGTACTGCATGATGATTCCAGTATAGCCTGAGCTGATTGTGCAACGATGTCAACATTTTTAAAGTCAAATTACAAATAAAGTAACCAGGTAATAAACTGAAGAATTCAAAATCCTTATTGTGATGACAAACGATACATTTCATCCTATTACTCTGTCAAACATCCAGCTCTGATCTTTGTTTCCCTAGTGATTCTTTACCTGCTGCCATGACTAATTTTACTGCACATCACTTGTTAATCTTTTTGTCATCTTGCATTATTTCTCATTGCTTCAAGGGTCTTTAGTTTGTCTCTATGCCAACACATCCCACACACTGTCTAAACCAACAAAAGGCAATCAGTTTAATTCTCATAAAATCACTCACGTGCCATGTTGTTAATTGTTCATCTTTGCCACCATTGCTGAAATTTACTTTTTTTTATTATGAGTTTATTATGAATTATTAAGAATGCCTCCTTGCCAAGAAGAAAAAAAAAAGCTTATTTTAATTTATCTTCATTTAAATTTTTATTAATTCTTAATATCATACATAATAAAATAAATATATTTTTTGTCTTTATTATGACCCCAGAGAATAGTTAATTGGCAGTAAATACCCACAGAGAGCAGTGTAATAAAACAACATGGCAATAAAATTTATATCTAACCATAAAATTAAAGAATGTAGTGCCCAAGTATTACAGACTCATTTTGAACAGAGGATTCATTATATTGTATCACTCTGGACAGCAAAGGACCATTTGTGCATGTGAAGGACCTGCTTCACTATCTGCTCTGTGTTGTGGACTGGTGCAGAAGAGACTGTAATAGTTTTCTTTGTACATCTGTGTATGAAACTATAGAAGACCCAGTGGATGAGAGGAAACCAACCTTCCTCATCCCATCTGGCCTCTTCAGCGTCAAGATGGTGTTGAGAGGACAGGTGCTAGAGATGGAGTGTATCGCCGAAGGACTGTAAGTGAAAGAATCCATCATTACTTGAGTCCCGAAAGCCTCAAGTGGCCACCTGCTCGAGTGTCATCCTCTGTGTTTTCCCTCTCTCATTTTCTCTTTGAATCCAGGCCCACCCCTGAAATCTCCTGGACCAAAGTGAGCGGCTATCTCCCAGCCAAGCGCACATCCTTCCTGCACTACCAGAAAACCCTGCGTATTGTGAACGTGTCGGAATCGGATGCAGGAGATTACCGTTGCACCGCCAGGAATCGGCACGGTTCAGCGCAACACACGATCAGTGTCTCTGTCATAGGTTTGTGTGTGACGGAGTAAAAATCCTCCATGTAGCGGCACAGTCACTTCTTCTTTCTGTCACTTCATGTTCCATCCTTCTCCATCTCATAATTGATTTATGCACAGATGGCAACAGGGCACCGTGTTTAGTGATTAATTCTACAGCCTTCTGCTGTACTCTGTTCTATTTTCAGCTGCTCCATATTGGATCAGTGACCCTCCAAGGAACCTTGTCCTCGCTCCAGGAGAGAACGGTGTGCTGACCTGCAGGGCCAGTGGCACGCCCAAGCCCAAAATCACATGGGCTATGAATGGCGTCCCTATAGAAAGTGAGTGCAACATGTTACTTGTTACTTAAAAATAGATTTTCCAATCAACCATAAAAGCCCATAATTGTTAAATATTGAATTTGTATATATTATACTACCCTAACCCTAACCTTTACCCTAACCCCTAACCCTAACCACATATGATACTAATACCTCTTTTTAATGCCTCATTGTGTACATTCACTTTTACATCAGAACTCTTTTAAATCTTTTAGATCAGAACTCATAACACACGTTTGGAGCAGGCGCATCATTCAGTGGAGCAGTAACACACCCTGTTTATTTAGTTTGAATCTATTTATCTCTTTCTATTTATTAATTGGCTTGTGTCTTCCTTTCTGTCTTACAGTGCTTACAGTATTTTATTGGTACTTTTTGTATTTAGACTTGGTAGCTCAATAATTAGTTTTAAATTGGTCCTTTTAGTACTTCAAGTATTTATCTGTGGACCTGTAGATTATTGTGTTTAATTATGTCCATGTCATTTTATTCATTTTAAATTTCTCATTATTTACTGCAAAGCACTTGGGTCAATCTGTTGGTTGTTGGAAAGTGCTATATAAATTTAATTTGATATTGGTTTATAAAGATGTTTTTTCCACAGAACTACTTTGTATTTTTTCCTTATTTAATTGATAACTCACCCTTTCCAGCTGGTCTTTTGTTTAATGAACGAATTAAAGGAATATACTACATAATGTCTGTAAGGAATCATTTAGCATTTTGGAAGATACTAGAAGTCTATGAAGCCAAGAAATTATTAACATACATTCAGCAAGTCCGTGTAAGTCAGTAGTATTTTTAAACTTGTTTTTTTGTACTGATTAAATCAAGCGAGCTATCTGGCTGCTGTTCTGTACTTTAATTGTTTCTCTACGTCCTTTGACAGTGGTATTGATCCTGTGGTCTTCTTCTTTTCCTTTCGGCTGTTCCCTTTCAGGGGTCGCCACAGCGAATCATGTGCTTCCGTCTAACCCTGTCCTCTGCATCCTCTTCTCTCACACCAACTAACTGTGGTAGAAATGAAAATTATGAGAAGCAATTGTGACTTTAAATCTAGATAATTATGTGGTGTAAGCTTTAATACTGATGGCTTCATACACATTTTGGTTGCTATTCAAAAAGCCTTCAAGTTTGAGACGTATCCCTGTTGGGATGAATAATTGATAACAAAAATAAATGTTTTACACATGCTTTTGATGCCAATGTTCACTTATATATGAACAGATGCCCCAAAAGATCTGAGCAGAAAAGTGGACGGTGATACCATCATATTTACGGATGTGCAGACGGGTTCGAGCGCTGTCTACCAGTGTAATATCTCCAATGACTACGGTTACCTCCTGTCCAACGCCTTTGTCAATGTCCTCTGTAAGTTCATTAAACACCTTTTTGTACTTGAATGCTGTTTTCCATTTACTTTGATAACTGGAAAGTAATACCATGGTTATTATTGCTACTGCCTCACCCAAGCCGAGTCCCCCAGAGTCCTGACACCAGCCAACAAAGTCTACCAGGTCATCAAAAATCACCCAGCCCTGTTGGACTGCACCACTTTTGGGTCACCCATCCCTATAATTACATGGTGAGTTAATGAATGTTGAACAGAGCAAAGATTTCTACTTTGTTTCTTTACTAACCTGATGTGGTTTTCTCTCTTTCTCAGGTTCAAAGAGAGCCGGTCCAGTACCCTGGATGGAGACCCTTACATCCTGCATGACAACGGGACTTTAGAGATCCATGTGGCTCAGGCTCGAAATAGTGGCAAATACACCTGTGTGGCCCAAAACTCGCTTGGCAACTATGAAAATCACGTCTACCTGGAGGTCAAAGGTGAAATATCCAGATCCTAATATCCTTCCTAAAAGGAAGTGCGTACAATTGGCTAAAATTCCAAAGAGTGCTTATTATGCTTGTAATTAGTCTTCACATCATTGTTTGATTAATTAGTTAGCTTGAAAAAAAGTCAAACATTCCTTTTCATGGTGTCTATGAACAAAGAAGAAAAGGTGGCATTCAAGAAGTCACAAAAGGCAAAACTTGGAATTGTATTCTATTTCAGCACACAAGAAAGCGGTGAACTCTTGTAGACAATAATATTAATAAAAACTGAAATTGCACAAGTACATACTGTAACTTCCACAAAAAGTCAACAGAAATTAAATGAATGAAACTTTTTAAAAAAAGCAGAATTCGTATGTGTAAAGTGCATTTGACTGGATCTTAACATTGTATCAGCAAAATTGGTTAACCATGAACAAAGCCAATCTGCAGTCCACACTGATAAGGCTTATTTAGACTAACCCTGAACTGCTTCTTCCCTTCCCATCAGATCCCACCCGAATCCTGAAGCAGCCAGAGTACAAAGTAGTCCAGAGGGGCAGGTCTGTGGTGTTTGAGTGCAAGGTGAAACACGACCCCTCACTCATCCCGATTATGACGTGGCTCAAAGATGACGGCGAGCTCCCTGATGATGAGAGGTCAGATCAGAGCTTTTGTTTTCGATCGGAGGCATATTATTTTCTGAATCGTTAACCCCTCGGATTTAATTCATCCAGTCCGTTGCATTTAGATTTGTCACCGTGATTAAAATCTTGTTTTTATACCTTAAATTATTGGTATGTTGCATCTTGTAGTTGTGTAGATGCTCAGTTTTTCTGTCTGGCTGTAAATCCCCTTAAATAGCTTTAATATTCTACACAGTCTGATACACTTTCTGTATGAATTGCTTTGTTTACAGATTAGTCAGAGGCCCTGACAGCCTCACAATCACTGATGTGACCGAGAACGATGCGGGCGTGTACACCTGCATCATGAACACCACTCTGGACCATGACTCAGCCAGCGCCAAGCTCACCGTTGTCGGTAGGTATCGTTTTCTAGATGCTCAATTTCACTGACTCATTAAACAAACTCAGGTTTTCCCAGAAAAGAGAATCTGTTTAATAACCTACACAGCAGATTGCTTTTCCGCCCTGGAAGGTTAATTGCCTGAGAGTTTACTTAAGAGAGTCGGAGCCGATTTAGGCAGCTATCATGTCAGCAGCATGAATATTTGATTGTTGCCTTCTTAGCGAGCCAGATAATCTATTTTGTTTTCTTATGGCTGACTGACCACTAAACTCCCTATCTCACCCCTGCCCTCGTACCTGGCAGAGGTCACGCCAACACCAGCTGTTGACTACGGTAAACCTGCAGTGTGCATGAGCACCCAGATGTGCTCTCTGGACATGAGCTTGTATCATTGGATGTTTGGATGTTTCTGTTAAGTGAAGCATGTTGTGCCCTGAAGATGCTATTTGTCACGAGCATTACCCTTGTCTTTCACTTTTTTTTTTCGTGTATTGTTTTTCTCTCATAATCTTTCTATTTTTGTAAGTATGAATGCATTAAACCACTGATGCAAACAGTAAACATTTATGGGCAAAGGCGATGCAATTTCTACTCACACTCGAATGCTAAGATAATTTGTAAAGCGGATATCTCCCCATTGCACAGCTCAGCATCTTTTCAAATGCTTCATTTCCTCATCGCTCATTTATTCAAAGCATGCATTTTACTTTACCATTACAATGCCAAAACATGAGCAGAAATTTAGCATCTCAAGTGAACCTGAGACTCGATTTCATGCAGAGTGATCATGGAAGATTCTAGAGTTCAGCATCAGTCATTTCATATGAATAATGCAACTTCTGTATGTGTCTCACAGGAAAAATTACATTTTCAAATGGAACTTGTAAAAATTATAGTAGGTCCTGAAAGGTGTCCTTTGTCACCAACATACCTGACGTTCATAATTATTATACTGTAGTGTTACAGAAACAAATGTAATGTAACCAGACACCTTTTATGTTTTTGCTTCATCTTCTCATGGCATGAACCCTTCATATTCTGTAAGTGTAACAGGATTTCAGTGTGAATGTCATAACAGCATGATGTGTTTATGTTGCTCCCTGTGCTGTATCTCCCCCAGAGCGACCTGAGCCCCCAACTGACCTGGAGCTGACGGACCAGAAAAAGAGGAGTGTTCAGCTCACTTGGACCCCTGGGGATGAACATAACAGTCCTATTCAGAGTATGTATTAGGTGTTCGTGTGTGTTTGAGAGTGTTCGTTTGGCTGTGCAAGCTTTATGTGTGCATGCATCTCACCCATGCTGGTTGTGTTATTATGATAAGTGAAGCCACCAGTTATCACATACGATATCACACATCAGTTTATGAGACGTAGCTTGTGAAAACTGTTTATTTATGTCTTCTATTGGAAAACCAGTATTGAAATCTTGAGGTGTGTCATTGATATTCAGCGGCTAAATGTGCTTTTAAATTGCATTATGGGAAAAACGTTTTTATGGTCATAACAACTGTTGAAATAAAGATTCTTTTCACGATTGTAATAGTGACTAAAAGTCTCTCGGCCGCTCCAGGGTTCATTGTGACGATTTCTTCCAGTATTTTCAACTGAAATTGTGAAAGTATACCTTTTAAGTTATTATATTTTTTTGGCAACAGCATGCTGCAAGTTGCACGTTTAGACATATTTTTGGAGAACAAGTCATCACTATACGTTCATTCCAGGTTTTCAAACACACTGTGGGGCAGTGTATAAAGTGTGCACTTATGTTTTTCCACAGAATTTCTGATCCAGTATGAAGACTTATTGCACCATCGCGGTCACTGGCATAACCTTACTGAAGTCCCAGGCACCAAGACAACAGCTCACCTCAAGCTGTCCCCGTACGTTCACTATCTCTTCAGAGTTCTGGCCCTCAATGCTGTAGGGTTCAGCAGCCCCAGCTTCCCGTCCAGGATGTACAAGACAGAACCTGCAGGTAGGAGCTGCTGGTTGCATTGCTGGTTGTGTAAATAAATTATCCATCTAAATTACATATTTTCAAAAACACCTAAATTATCAATAAAGTAGCTGATATTTTCTGAATACAAATGATTACACATTATATTTCAAAGCTGTTTTGGTTGCTAACATATTAAAGCAAGATAGTGTATGCTTCCGATCAGTATGTTGATCTGAGCCTCAGGGAACTGTTTCCCTTGAGATAATATTTCATTTTCTCTTTGTGAATATGTTTTTCAGCTCCAGATGAGAACCCAACAGGTGTACAGGGATTTGGAACAGAACATGACAATCTTGTAATCTCCTGGAAGGTAATAAAGTTGTAAAAAGCTATCCAATGTAATCCCAGGGCATTTAATGTTGTCCAGGAGGTCCAATGAAACATTAATTTGTGTGAAGGACAATGTAGTTTATGCTTTATTGTCTCTTTTGTTGTTGTTTTTTTTAAATATCTTTTTTATTGTCATTCATCACAAATGTACAATCATTTTACAATCTTTAATCTTCTGCAAAACTAAAGCATTGAAACAACATTAAAAACTTTTCCGTCTGCAGCCACTGTCAGGCCTCCAGTCTAATGGCCCAGGGCTTCATTATAAAGTAATGTGGAGGCAGAATTTGACGGACAGTGATTGGACCACAGTGGTTGTATCCAACAACTCCAAGTTTGTTGTGTCTGGAACACCCACATTTGTGCCATATCAACTAAAAGTTCAGGCTGTGAATCAGCACGGAGCTGGACCTGAGCCTGCTACCGCCATCGGTTACTCAGGAGAGGACTGTGAGTTTCATCGACTCTTTAGTGCCTGAGGCGACTTTGCTAACATTTTGCTGCATAACCTTTACACATACTCTGTGTGTTTCCTTTTGTATTTAACTCCTTTTGTGTTGTGTTCCTTGTGTGTTGTACAGTGCCTGTAGCAGCTCCAGAAAATGTTTGGTCAGTAGTGCTGAACAGCACTCTGGCAGAGGTGCATTGGGATCCTGTACCTCTCAAACTAATACGGGGACATCTCAAAGGATATAAGGTACCTGCAAAATTGCGGGCATGCACTGAAGAATGTTCATGTTCACATCCTCCCGCTCATTATTTACTGTATGCTATTGGTGTTATAGGTTTACTACTGGAGAGAGCGCAGCCTTCACAAACACAACCCCCATCATGTGCAAAAGCAGATCCTGACCTTCAGTGGGAACCACACTCATGGCATGCTGCCTGGTCTTCACCCCTTTAGTCTCTACTCATTCAATGTCAGAGTCTTTAACGGCAAAGGAGAGGGTCCCAGTAGCCGCACGAAGGAGTTTGAGACCCCTGAGGGAGGTAGGAATTGCAATACACACATTACCCTTTTTCTTCTCATCTGTCTTTTTTTGCCCGTTTTTTCATATATGAAAACAGAAATCAGCACCTTGCATTTTCCAGTGTTAACAATCAGTGGCACAATTCATAGCAGGCACAAGAACTGTCCACTCACCTGTACGCTACCTTTATGTCTAGCTCAAATGCATGCGACTACTCATCGAGGGACTGAGAAAGAGAAATCCATTCAGGTTTTTTTTTTTGGGCCGTTACTGATACAACACCATCGTAAAGTTCTTATGACCTTCCTACATGCATTTCGAAGACAGGCCAACAGGCTTCTAAAACAATAACAGCTAGCTGAATAATGCCAACATGCTGTACTATTACATTACTATTACAAACATGCAGTCAGTTTTGGCAAAGCAAACATTAAACTCCTTAAGAACATTAACAACAATATGCAACTGCTCCCTTATTGGAGCAGCCTGCTGACCTAAATTGTGACTGGTTACGAGTAACAGGAATGCAAATTTTCCAACTATAACTTAATCAGTTAGACATGACAAAATATTGTGTGTACTGTGTATGAATTAGGCTTTTAATGTTGCCATTATTGTACTGAACCTGTAAGAAAGCTTAATAATATCGAGTATAAGAGATTCATAACAGTATTATAAATTAGCATTCATCTAACTGTGTTTAATTTTGTATTATTAAAATGTTGTAAACTATCCTCGCTGCGTGCACCTGACTAGGAGCTGGAGTGCCGTCATTTGTTTTAAATAGCTTTACTTAGATGAACTTCGGTGAGGTTTCACGATGAATGTTTTCCACAGTGCCTGGGGCTCCTACTTTCCTGGTAGTCACCAACCCAAACCTGGACTCTTTAACCCTTGAATGGAGTCCTCCTCATGACCGTAATGGGCGCATTACTGGTTACACCCTCAAATATCAGCCAGGTGAGACTTTCTTTTTTAAATGAAAGATAACAATCAAATAAATTCTGTGATCGGATTTAATTGGACTTGAACATAAATATTTGCCCAGCATTTAGTGTCATCATCCGTCATGTAGTTTGTAGTTTTATGTCATTCTTTTTCATGTCATGTGCTGTCGTTCTGTTCAGACTCAGATTAAGACAGGAAGGAATAATCATAATGGGTTAGAGCAGTCTAATCAAGTTATTTTGGCTAAGTTACAACAACAAAAATTAACAAATCAACTTTTGTCACTCCTGCCTTCTATCTTCAAACCCTCCACCTCTGTGCTCCAAATACTTTTATTTCCACCTTTCTCATCATTGACACTCCTACCCCATCTACAATCCCGTCCTGCCCATAATTCTGTTCAATTTACCTCACTCCTTTCCAACTTCCACCTCCTACAATCCCATTTTTTTCTATCACCCATCCTCGTCCGCTGTAGTCAATAACTCCAATGAGCCGGGCCCAGTGAAGGAGCTGGCTCTGTCGGCCAATGAGACCTCAGTCACTTTACGCAGCCTCAAGTACAGCACACGCTACAAGTTTTATTTGAATGCCAAAACAGACAGGGGAGCAGGCCCTGCCATTTCTCAAGAAGCTACCACAATCATAGATGAAGGTAAGTCAGAAAATGTAAAGAACTAAAAGAAAATGACCTAATTAGTATTTATGTTTCTTCAAAACAGGAAATGTAGACATTTAAGAGGAATCATTTACATTTTATTTCTTTCAGGTATAAAGATTCAAATATGGTAGTAATCTATAGTTATATTAATCTATAGGTAGCCATACAATGAGACTAATTACTAAACAAAAAAACTTAACACATAAATACACCATACATACATAATTACATGCTGTACTGGAGAAGAATTTTCTGAAATTTTCAATGTTAGAAATGATTTGTTTACACTGAAAAACTTTTGTAAAAGGGCCTTTTTACATCGTTGAATTAATGGTTTGTACTTTTGAACTGCTAACAAAATGAAATTTAAATGGCTATAGGGAAATAATTTCTTTTTTTCTAAGACAATACAACCAAAACACTGTTAAAACTATGCAACTGATCCAACTGAGGCCCAATACCTTGTTAGGCTTTTAAATGTAAACTGATTACAAATGAAAAGGTAAAACCAAGAATCAACATGTATTTATAGATTTTTCTGTCAGTGCATTGGACACAGCCATGTCCAAAACCATTAGCACTGATGTGGCAATATAACTGTGCAGACATGCAACTCCACACAGGCCTATACACACAAAGTGCACACGATAAAACAGTATGAACTTGACCAGTTCAGTGTTCCCATTGCTGTTTTGTTTCCATGGTTTTAGCTTTGTAGTAAAAAAATGTTCTGATTGTGATTTTTAAATCTAAAGGTATATGGTTCCATAATTGTGAACCCTTTGATTCTCACTACTATTTTGACATTGTATAAATGATAACATATAAATGCATTGTATAAACTCTTACATTAAACAGCATGACTGCCCGAATGTGGCATCATTACTTACGGTGATCGTGTGTGTGTGTGTGTGTGTGTGTGTGTGTGTGTGTGTGTGTGTGTGTGTGTGTGTGAGGGGCATCCTACAGTGACCTCTGTCTCTTTCTCTGTGTCCTGTTTCTCTATTTACAAGCTCTACTATCACAGCTTGGCACAGATTTTGGGATACGGGGTATTTTGACTGGAGCATGTTTAACAGATACAGTCATAAGCATGCACTCCTCCCTTTTGAGGTCCTTCCCTTCATCTGTTTTGAATTCTGCAGCCCACCAGAATGCTCTGCTGAGTTCAAAGGGAAGGCAAAGTAGCCCCATAGATGAAGATGCCATGTAACGTTTGCTTTTTATAATGTCTTCTGACTACATGAGTCTTTTCAAAGGGCGCAGCTTAATTTCTTTTTACTTTGCCTGAGGCGACTTTGACCCCTTCTCACTCCTTCCAGGGTGGCTGCAGTGATACTTTCCCATTGCACGGCGAGGTTCTGCTTGGCATGCCAATGTACTGTGTGCACTACATTGTGTACAAATGTTTCACTGTCTGTGGTGTCTTGTGCCTGTGGGAACTGTTTGTGTCAATGTCTTGTCACTTAAATGTGGTGCAGTCTTTGCCCTTCTCAATCTTGTTTACAGGAAACACCCAAACCTCTCATCCTATTGCATGGTCTCCTCCATGCCATCTGTCCCACAAGGGTTCAGAAAATTGCCGTGATCTTAGATGAGTGGTTTGTTGTAGGATCGGCTTTGGGTGTTCTTTTTTGTTGGATTAGTGATTTGAAGGTTATGAAAGTATTGATGCTAAGAGCTTCTAATGACTTAATGATTAAACCAGTTACTTGGTCATTATTGGATTGTCTTTAATCCACAGACAAATCTTGATGGTTGTCTTTTCTCCTGTGTGCTCAGCGCAACCTGCAAATCATTTTGGGAACCTTAGCTCCTCGATTGGAGAGGAAGGGGCCCTGATCAGTTGGGAGTACTGGGGCCCGGAGAAAAACGTTTATGTAGAATACATAGTAGAAAACAGTAAGCAAAGCAACACACCTGTATTTGTGTCAGTTCTACACATAGGTGGCAAGAGACTCCTACTTCATTATTGGCTTGTGCAGGTGAATTGAAAAATTGGCAGTCACGCTGATGCTGGCTCCTGCCAGTGTGGACCCAGATGTGATAAATAAGACTGTGATTGGACTGCTAAATACCCAGTGCTGTCAATGATTACAGTTACGTGCGTTTCCTGTGACAATCTCGCTGGAAATTGTGGAGACAGACATCCTAAAAAGCAGCAAAAACATTCCTGTTATGCCAATTGATTTTGACCAAATGGATCTCTATTGTTTTTATCCACCTCCAGTGAGGATGAAAATCACTCTGTTGTTGTGGTATGGCTCTCTCCCACCTGCTGTTTCATAAATCTAGTAAAGACATATTATAATCATAGATCCCTGTACTTTAGAAAACTCTTTTGCTCAAGTATATAATCATGTTTTCATCAGTCACATTTCATTTTAGCTCATCACTACTTACATACAGTTTTTACAGTGACACTAAGAGACCAACTCATGGCCACTTAAGAAAATGTATGCAAATAGAAAAAACGCTGAACGCTGAGTAGAACCAAATATACAACACGTGTGCGGCATTTAGAAAACAAGAGCTGTACTTTACAATACTTGGAGATATGGTTTGCACAATGTTCACCGTGCCAATGCTGACTTTCTGCTGTTTACCTTTGAGTTTATTTCCCATGTTACCATGCAAATTTTTGCTAAATAGCACTAAATACAAAATAACCCGCCTGGATAATTGATTGGCTGTGTACGTACCCACTGAAATTTCGATCTGATGGTGGGGCTAGATGAAAAATAAGAGCAATCACCAAAAGTGGTAGAAAACATCTGGACACCATGAAGGCAGACTTTCATTGCAGTCCATCCAGTTGGAGACAGTCTGGCGGTAGACCGTGTCATTCACGTTGTTTCACACTGGTGCAAATGTTGCAAAGTTTGAAGTCACACAGACGACATCAGACATTAGTCACCAAATTAAACGCCTCTAGATGACAGTAAAAACCGTGAGCATGTCCATCTCTAATTGTGGCCTACAACCTTATGTTTTTTTTGTTTTGTTTTGTTTTGTTTTAAACCTCATTTCTGTTATGTTATGTCAAGTCTAAATCAAGTTAGACTTAGTTAACTTAGTAATTCAGTGAAATACTTGTTAATAAGTTATATTGCATTGAGCTCTCAGGGCCACTGTAATAATTCATTCACAGACTTAATGGACCTTTAGAACTTCATTCATACCATCAATGCTAATATAGATAGCAATGATACCATACAGTATCAATTAATTCCCATGATGTCATGACCTTCGTAGCCCATTTGACGTTCACTCCCACAAATATACCTCTGTTCATGAACGTCCCTCCTGCAGGTGAAGGTGAAGAGGAATGGCAAAAAGAGCTTGTGAACGGCTCTCAGAACGTTATGCTGAAGGGCCTAAAAGGAGGCCTCTCCTATAGGGTGCGTTTGGTGGCCGAAGGTCACCACGACCAGCCCCTCCACCACTCGGACGAGCTATTGGTCACGGTCCCAGGTGAGGCAGTTCCTGGACGTTCGCCTCCACCTCGGCCTGGCCCGGCACCGTGCTGTGTGTAGATTGTGTTTGTGTTGTTGTGTAATTATAAGTCAGTCAAGCATGAGTTTAACTGTGGTCACTCTGTAAGTGAAACATGTAATTCAGCGAAAGTCTATAGGAGCCTGCATGATTGTATCGTTCAGTTTTAGCACAACTAAGCCCGACTTGTAGACTTGGTTTTTAGAAAAGTGGATATTGTTCTAATATAGAAGTTCACAGTAAACCTACGTGTATGTGTGTTTGTAATTGTGATGTCTCTGTGTCTCTTTGTGTGCCTACAATTGTCTTTTGGGGGCACTTTAACTTTACACATTTCCTACATTTAGTGCTAATGTGACTTTAATAATAAATCACAATTAGCTTAATCTCGACATTTTATAGCTCATCAAACATGCAAGTTATCTTTTTCTGTAACAAAAAGCAAAATTCCTAATCCTGGTGTTCCATGTTTTTTGGGGGGGATCTTTTTTTTGGTTTGTTTTGAAATGACTAAAAATAAATGTTTGAAGTTTTCCTCTTTTTCTGGCCAGCTGTAGCAAGCAGACAGGTGGACATCGCCACTCAGGGATGGTTCATTGGCCTCATGTGTGCCATCGCTCTTCTCATCTTGATCCTCCTCATTATCTGCTTCATCCAGAGGAATAAGGGGGGGAAATACCCTGGTGGGTACTTATTCAAACACCACCATGAACACAGACATACACATTGTAAGCCAGCAATCGGTCATATTCTATGAGTCGTAACATTTAGTTTATGCGCTGGAACCAGTGCGATATCAGAAAAATAGCCTAAAATAGCCATTTAGTGCAAAAAAGTGCGTTTCCAAATAAACCCTACCCACCCCCCATAAACCGGTTTGTCTTAACTGCTTCCTTTCCTCCCACTAGTCAAAGAGAAGGAGGATGCACACACAGACCCAGAGTTTCAACCCATGAAAGAAGATGACTGTACTTTTGGGGAATACAGGTGAGAGAAAGTGCTCCGGCCTCTGGAACCCCCAGAGTCCATTTTACCCATCAACCCTTGCCCCGTCCCTGCTTTGTGCACAGATATGGTCTGTTTGGTTGGGCTGGAGCTCTACACTCCCCTCCCCCCCTTCTTTTCAACCCTTACAGCTGCCCAATTAATGACCCAGGATCACGATTAGCATAAATCCCAAACAAGAAGAAGAACTGCATCTGAACTGGTACCATCGTGAAGCACAAGAAATTGTTTTTGGGACATCTTGGGTGCTACCTGTGTTGATACTTTCCAACGCCTGTGTGTTTGAAATAACATTGTGGTGTTATTTGAGAAGCAGGATTCTTCAGGTTTTAAGGGTTTTTAAAGTTTGGGTGTGTTAAAACTAAAAATGATACACTAAATGTATTTGCAACACACTCTAAAATGAACCCAAACATCAAATCCCTATCCAACTAATAAGCTACTCATAATACATTGTGTGTAATATATAGTATTAACACTTTGCCTGGTGTATTGCTACTTACGTACATGACCCTGGTAGTACTGAAAATCATTGAACCTATCATTCCTGCTAACTTGCAGCAGTCATCCAGTTATGACTTTCAGCATCTTCTCCAATAGCCTGCTTCTCCAATTGCACGCAGAATAAAGAAATATGAAGCACTTTACTTCTGTATAGCTACCATTTTTGAATATTGTTTTTATAAGTCAATTTATAAAATGGTCTTGCTTTTATATTTTATATTCCTTTTGTATTATGTAAACAGAAATCTGTTCTATGGATTTATGCTGTGATAGATACATATTGATAAATATATAAATATATATAAAATATGTGATTTGCATGGTGTAAGGATGAGATTTATACATTTGCTCTAGGCAATAATGTAATGAATGGAATAATTGCTCATATATAGATATGTAGATGCATATGGATCGTATATGAAATTATCAGCATGTTTAAGAGAAGCAGTCATCCCTGAGAGCACCAGAGCTGGGTAATTCATAAAAGGCCTATTGACATATTTTACTTAATAGTAATCTTTTTCTTTTTTTCTTTTTTTAAAGAGGCTGGTGATTATTTACAATATTATTATTGTCAACACATTCTATAAAAAGAACAAAAGCAACAGTTTGTTAGCCACACGGGGAAAAGTACTGCCCAAAGCTTCTACTGCTCAAATCGCGACTCTCATTTCAGCCTTGTTGCAGTTTCTATTCGGTCTGATATGGTTCTCCTAATATTTACTAGAAAGACAGGAGTCCTCCTTGAGACGTAATGGGGATTCAAGGGAGATTACTCCTTTTTTTTCCCCCTCCATTGTAGATCAAAATGGGTTTTAGATTCACTACACCTGGGAGTATTTACAGCAGCAAGAAAATAATGGAGCTCTGTAGCACAGAGGAATCAGCTACTGTAAATTAGGTTTGACATAAGGTCAAAACTTGTTAGCATGAATAATTCATTATTGTTTTTGTCTTTTCATGCTATTTGTTGACAATAACAAATGTAGAATATTGCCACATAGTTTGTGATAAAACAGCCTAGTCGCGCTGCAAGGAAACCTCTCAAAGGGACTTCGAGTGAAAGAACATAAAGTAGACAATAAATCACAAGGCAAAGTGTACAAGTATTATAGTGCCTTTGTGATAGTATCATTTATATCCATGCTGTTTCATTAAGCTCAGCTGGAACATTACAATATGTCAATAAAGGCATAACTTAACCAACCGGAGCTGTTCTTGTTTGAAGGAGGTGCATCTACTAAGTTCTGACTGTACAGGTACATTGCATACAGTATGTGCCGGCCCAGTTGCCACACATGTATACATACAATCTTTTCAAGTGTGTGTGCATCGTGAAATCATGCCTAGGAACATCTGTTCTGTTGTGTGGGATCTCAGCTGAATCTCCTCATCCGATGGCAAGGGTGTAGTTCTCAGGAAAGGTAAGGGCGATGATGGTGTGTGGGGTTCAAGGGTCATCTTTCTGTAGCCTAGCATGTGAGGAGGGTCAGTGGATAGTCGAGTCACTGTGGAGAAAAATGCTCGCTCTATTTGCATCCTAGGTTTTCACAGCTGTCATCCAGTTTAATATGTGGTCATAAAGCCTTCATCATGTACACTGTAGAGAAATGCATATTAAGTCACATTTTATGGCTTTACTGTTTCCAAAAGCTGCACAATGAATAAATTTAAATTTGAGAATATTTCCGCATTATGATGGCTTTGTGATCGTCTCTCATTGATGTTTAACTCATGTGCGTGGAATGATTTCAACTCTTTGATATCCAAAGAAAATGTTCTTTGCAGCTTGTCCATGCATTATGCCAATTTGTGATTATTATCATGCTTGCTTTGAGGGGGTGTTTGGCTGAAATCTTGCTTTATCCACAACATTGCCTTGGATTTTCTGTTTTTCATCACAACCTCAGTCTTGGGGGTGAGGGGGTGCTTTGTCAAACAACACATTTACCACTTCATATTTGGTTTCTGGGGGAATATGAACAGGATATGATTGCTTGAGCTTCATTCCCCTGGTGCCTGATGGAAACCAACCAATCATTCATGTCTTTGTAATCTTTTTTTAGACATGGAGCAAGCTAAATTCAAATGTGCTTCTTCTGCAGTGGGCTGAAATTCTCGCTGCCACATATTCATAAAGGCTGATAAGTTTAGTGTAAAAAGTTAAGACCTAACTTAAGAAAAGAAAGAAGCAATTTATCTTCAATCTGAAAAAAAAAACAAACCTTACCACTACCTACCACACTTTTAAGTTGTGGTAAAAGTAACCATTGGCAGTTTAGTGCTCCTTCTAAAAAAGCGATCACTAATCTCCTTGTTGCACCTGTCACGTCATCTCATTTGTAACACCTGCATGTTATTTTCTCCTTCAGTGACAATGAAGACCATAAACCCTTAAAAGGGAGCCGCACGCCGTCTAATGGGACGGTTAAGAGAGACGACAGTGACGACAGTTTAGTTGACTACGGGGAAGGAGGAGATGGACAATTCAACGAGGATGGCTCATTTATCGGCCAGTATAGTGGAAAGCGTGCCAGCAGGGACACTGGTGAGGGCCATGAGAGCTCTGAAGCCCCCTCCCCTATTAATGCTATGAACTCCTTGAACTCATTTGTGTAGCCAATCAGTCCTCACCTCAGTATGAGGTGCTGCACCGACTGCTCAGCCCCCACATTTATCTTACACCGAATGGCTTTATCATCACACGCCCATCCCCAGTACCACACATAAAAAAAACAGACAATTCAGCTCTCACATTTGGTTTCAGTGTTAATTGTTACGCAGAGGCATGGAAACCCAATGCTCTTTATAGCTTAAACACACATTTGATTTTAACCATGCATGAAACACCTGATATGATCTAAATTCATATATTAACACTTTGATATTAACAAGTGGTTTATTCCTACTGTACCAGGATTCTCTTGCGGACTACGCAGTGCTCATCCATTTGTTAGTTATTATATTAATCTACCACCATATGTTCAAATAGTATTCTGTGTCTACAGTAAATTACAATGACTTCATTTATTTTTCCTACACAGTAGCTTGTACAGGAATCTGTATTAAATTCTGAAATATATTCATGTAATTCCATCATACTTTTACAGTACGAGGCAGAACATGTATAGTATGTATACTAGTATGTATACTGTATATACAGCAAGCTATCTGTAAATTGAATATGTGGTGCAGTGCTGGCACCACGCCTGAAATAGCTGCATTTATACATCCTCATGTGTTAACACCTGTCCAACTGCACCTACGAAGGAGAAAGCAGAAAAGCTGCATGGCATGTCAGATGACCTCATGACCTTTGCCCTGCATGTGACCTCCTCCTATTGAGCTTGATATGGGGATCAGTGGGAAACGCTAAGGATATGACAGCTTGCCTCAGTCCCTGCAGTGCTCCTTCAGCAGGTAGTGCCTTTTCTTCAAAACAATAATTCAGCGATTCCATTCTGTTTGCACTGCTCAGCCTTTAGAACAAAGACAGTAGTGAGACTGCAGCAGCCACATCCAAGGGATGGTAAGACACACTTGAGAAGAGGAATCTTTGGAGGGAAAAATAATTCACACACTTTTTTGAAGATACCTCCCCAGTGCCTTGAGAAACAACACTGGCTTTTATTCCTCCAAGAAGTCAAACACACACCCACATTGGATTAGACTAAAATACTGTTAAAACCATTTATTGTGCATAAAGTCTGCAGTTATTATGCGGAGTACCTCATTATATTTCTGTGGAGTTGCAGTGTATGAATGTATGGAGATCACTTTATAGTGTAGATGAGTGTGTGTGTGTGTGTGTGTGTGTGTGCAGGTACTCTACATTATTCAGTTCCTATTACGCAGAAATTGTTCACTTGGACTAACTATAACTTGAGGGCCTTTGGATGGATCAAGATTTCTTTTTTCTTAACTTGCATCAAGTTTTATTTTTTTTTTAAGACATGTAGAATATTTGTTCAATTTGTAAATACCTTGAATGATTGTACAGGGACAAGCAAGCTTATTATGGCAGCCTAAGAGGCAATATTGTGCATGGTGTGGTTTAACTTGTTGATAGGACTGTATTAAGTATAGACTTCACATATATATTTTTTTCCTCTTTTTTTTTTTCTTGCTGTGCCCAGACTACAATTGTACTGTACGTAACTGGACAGAAAAGTTCATATACATTTAAAATCAGAATTTTAGTTAATGAGTAACTTTGGTATTGTATCTTTAGGGATAATTGATGCACAAAGTTATTTAGATTTGTTTTGGTTCTGGGCCGACTCAGTATACTACTAAAATTATGCTCTTTTGTGACAGTATTGCAAAATATTTTGTATTTATGAAGCAGATTTGTACTAACAAATATTGTCTTTGTCTCTATTTAAGTTTTTTTTTTTTAGTGCAAGTATAAAATCAAAGCTACTGGAAATATAATGAATGAATAAATATTATCTGCTTTAACTAAGTTTCAGACTCTTTACACAAAATTGTTATTACCCTGAAGTAATATGCATGCTTAGTGCAAACATAAATTATTTCACATAACTTTGCTATTTGCTATTCCATAATGCCAGCCACAGCCCATTCTCTCACTGTACAAATGAGAACCAACAAAAATATTGAGTAGGTATGCATGAGTGAAATGATCAATTCCACAATTTGAAATGACTTAAGCACAATTTGGACTTTTAATTGCAATTAAGTAAATGTACACTATGTACTAACAATCCTCGTGTAACTATGCGGCTGAAAAGCCATAAACAGATCGTGGGAAACACAAAAATGTAATTACCTTATTATATGTTTAAAGTGTTTTTGGAGGCCAGTCTAGTCCACTGAAATGTAGTGGAGCAGATGTTCAAGGTAGCATAAATGGAAATACTCATGACTTAAAGGTACTACTACCTACTTAGTTTCTTTGTAGCATAATGTGTTTCTGTGTTGGCACTGGACCAATAGACAAGACAAGTTTATACAAATGTGTACACCCCACACACTGTACACTTAGATCACCCAAAAACTGGGGGCCTGTCTAAGTATGGATGCCTACACCTGCCTCCGGCTCCTTAATGTCAAGCAGCTATAGAAAGGCCTTATGGAACACGACAGCTGGGTTCCATCTTTTTGTGTGTCACTTTGGGCTATTCCACTTCCATTCCAGTCATATTGTCACGGTAAATGCGAGTGAGCGGTCCACCATCTGGTGCAATATCACACAGCAATGGTGTCAGGAAGTGAGAAGTCTGGTGTCTAGTGTCTTGAAAATACAGCCTTCTGCTCATTCAGGTACATTAATTTCTTTCCCCAGGTAAAGTTGTTTGGGGATATTGCCCAGAACTGTTTGCAGTTAATAAAGAGCGGCAATTACAGGTATATTGCTGCTCCACATGTTGATGAATTGGGATTGATAATGTCTCTTTTCCAATTGAAACCAGGAGAGTTTAATGACAGGTGAGTGCGTCAGTGTGACCTGCAGCTGGTTAGAATAAAGACTATTTTGTTTCAACAAAAACAATCGACTAACACTGTCACCAGCAATGTTGCCAAAGACCTCAGGATTATCAGCTAATGGACAACGATTCTTCAATTTGCTTGTGTTTCACAGATTTTTCCTCTTGCTTTTACTGCCACCTAGTGAAATGACCCACAACAATTACACTGGCTGTGTGAAAAGCAAAAGGCCTTTACAGGCACTGAATATGAAATATCATTCAATACACATGACTCAAACTATAATAAGTAATATGGTTATTGAATATATTTTATTGCTATACAATTTCAAGAAACATATACAGTTTGGTCATAAAAATATGCATCAATATCTCATATTGACATGTAGCCTACCAAGTGTAATGTTTGGCCCTCTGTTGACATCCACAGCCTTAAATTACAAAGGCTTCTTGTAAGAGGCTTAGCTCTTTATTTTCATTGCCACTGAATCACATTATTTGTCCTTTGATTGGTGATCATTGCCACCAAACACACAGCTGCCCCATTACCCTCCTGAACTCCACCCCCAACCTCCTGCTGCTCCACTCTGACCCCCACCCCCCATCCCCACCCAATCCTCAGTGGATTCATCCCGTGCCGACTGTACGTCTGCCATAGCATCCATTGTCCATTCCCACGTCCTCTGTGTCTAACTCCTTGATTTACTGCTCCTAATTGACCTACAGCTGGATTCATGTCTATACACAGCCTGCTTTCAATGTGGGAAAAAAGATTACACTAGCTGTGGTGTCCTGTTTCCAAACAAAATGGCCTTAAAGCACATACGGTAATTTATATTTCAGATATGCAAGAGGATCTTTCAGCGTCTACAAGAAAACCACTTTGACAATAATCAGAAAAAAGTGATATAAACGACAGGTATTAGAAAACCACTATCATTTAGTTTCTGGTATTTATAAGTACAGAGCTTCTGGGCGTCTATTCTTTGTATGTAAGTGGAAGAGCCTTTCTGCCTTTATGTAAATTTGCCCTTTTCTTATGCTCTGGAAGCTACGTGTAATTGTTTATGATTACTCTGTGACATTATCATATGGCTGACGAATGGTTTGCCAACACACACTTACACTTCCGCAGGTTTGCTTTGGCCTGAAACTGAAAAAATTTACTGTAGGAGGAAAACCACCTCATCCAGGTAATAATTTTTTGCCCGTGTTTCTGTAAATCCAAGGGGGGATAGGGGTGATGTGCTGATATGGTGGTTGTTATCATCACATTCCAGTTGGATGTATATAAAGTGAGAGTGAGAGCTTTGTTCAATCGATCTGACACTCTCTACCAAACACCCTCTTTCTTTTTATCACGATAGCACCAGTATTATAATCCTCTCCACAGCTCAATTCCTATTCCCCAAGTGCCCCCCGCCATGTGTCATGTGTATTTGGACTGGGTGGGGGGTTATATTTTACATGAGCCCCCATGGAGATCACTGAGACTAAATCACATCCCCCCCCACCATTTCCCCTACCTCGGCTAGGCTGATAGATGACACCCACCCATTCTTTTCTCCAGACAGCAGGGTGTTTGCTGTTCCTCTTATCCACCCCAGAGACCGGCCTTGTAACTGTGTTATTCACCAGCAGAATCTGTCTCTATTTGCACTGCCATGTTGTAAGAGGAACAAAAGTGTTTGTCTCTGAGTTGAATACACCTAGATCTTGGATAACCCACGCACAAAATAAGATCTTTGTGGGACCCGTATTATGCAACTCTAGTTATGGCTTAGCTGTTTTGTGGCATCTTTTTCTAATGCATGCCTGTTAAGTTAGGTTGTTTTTATTGTGCATTAATAATTAAATCCATTTTTTGATGAAAAGTATGAATAATAACAACAGCCTTAATAAACAAAGCAGCAAGGCTGGTTGTGATACAGTCGTATAACCTTCTTGTAAAGTCGCTTTTTGATTACCTTAACGAGTAATTCTTCGCTATGTTCTCCCAAATTCATGCAAGAAGCCCAAGTCCTTCGGTTAATTCTACCCTGCTCTTTTTTTTCAAAGATTCCTGCATTATTTATGGGCCGCTGCCACAGCAGATTATTATTTGCTGTGTGGTATTTACATCCAAGAATTAAATCTAATCCCAGGGGATTGAGGTGGTCTCATGTTTGGACTCACACATGGGCAAGGCATTGTAATTAGTAGTGGTGCCCTTTTGATATCTGTCTGATGAAAAACAGGCTTACAGTTAACATGCAGGAGGCAGCCACACTTTTTTTCCCCTAGAGTCAGTCTGTGTAGTTTTGTAGATCAATTCATCTGCACAGGGTCTTAGTGCTTTTGCTAAAACCAAAAAAAAAAAAATTGTTTCTCCGGAAAAAAACAAACACTCCTCTCAATAAATCACAAACCTCACTGTCAGTTTTTACTGTGAGTTTTTCTTTAAAAGTAGTTTCTAGCTTGAGCTGCTAATAATGCATGTCATACTGCAGTGTGCAATAAAATGCAATCGTTTGGAGAATAACACAGGTTTATATGTAGAATGCACATCACCCACCATTTGTGCATTTATTCTGTGTGAAACTTGAATGACAACGCTGAGGTAGGAACTCACTGAAGAAGACAGCTGCACACATTAAAGAAAGTAAGGTAGGTAGAGACGAGAAGCAAGAACTGAAACAATCTGGCAAAAAGGGAAATGCCTGGTCAGAAGACGAGTTTATTATATTGGAACTAAGGACAAATTAGAAGCAAGTGTTTTGACCAAAGATTGGCCAGGTAAGGACACTGAGGACAACTGGTGGGCAGGAAATGAAGATGTTACAAAGTTATGCTCCTAATGGGAGGAAGCAAAGAAATCACATAAAACCATTTTAAATCTATGAGATAGCAACAGTTAATGACCACAGAGGCTATAAATTCAAGACAGTGTTAGCACAGAAGGAGCTGACACTAAATATATTTACTAAACTACTGCATCAGCATTAAGTACTTTAAAAATCCTTTTTTGCATCTATTTGCTTTTACTTTGGTGACTTCAGATTTACTGCGTGGCTACAGCAACTGACAAACTGTAAGGTTACACGTGGAAACCCAACACCAAGCAGTGTCAAATCTTATGTGGATTTTAGTTGACGCTAGCAACTAAACTACTGATATGTACAGTATAATATAATATATGAGTTGCATATCATTTTTATGTATTTATTTATTTTTATTTAACCTTTATTTAACCAGATAAAACCCATTGAGATCGAGGTCTCGTTTCCAAGGGCGACCTGGCCAAGAGGTCAGCAGCACACGTCATAATAAAATGAATGCAGTTTTAAGTACATATTACAAACAATAAATTACAATAAACAATAATTTTGGTATTGCATACAGTTTTTCATAGCAAAGAGCAGAAGTTGAGCACAATTTCAAAAGACAAACAGTGTCCAGTGGATTCTCGTTGTTTGGTGATTAGGAAAGAACGGAAGGCTTCAAGTGAAATGAGGTCTGATATCTTTAGCTCTGTTTGAAGATTATTCCAAGCAAAACTGAATGCTCGCTTCCTTAATTCAGTCCCAACACGAGGAACAGTGAGGCTATAAATGTCACACCAACGTAAAGCATAATGGCTTTTGGTTCTTTGCAGAAGAGAGCATGAATATAACGGAACCAAGCCAAGAAGAGTATCGTTTCATCTGGAGAAAATAAAAGTAGCTAAAGATAGCTACTGTAGCTAACTAGCCTGAGGTTAGCTAAACGCTGATCTCAGCTGCAAATAGCTCAGTTAACTGTCTTTCAACTCTTTCTTTCGGCAAGTCAGAAGCGAACCGGAACAACGAGAGTTTTATGATTTTTGCTTCTGGTGGTGACATTTAAGTTACAGTAGTGTAGCTGTTTGTATGGCTTCCTTTGAATAGACAAGGAAACATCAAAGTGGTCGAAGTATGAAGGCAGAAGGACGGTCTGTTGATGAGAGGACTAATAAGAAGACCCCATTGATATAATAAACCCTTTTGATGGTTTAATGACAATGGGGCAAATGAGGTCAGTACTGACTAATAGATATAAGAGCTAAAGATGAACAGTGTCTTGTTTTTATACATTTTCTTGAAAATCTGAACAGACTAAAGGCTGTATGAGTATCAACTTTTTTAAAGGTTGGTCATGTGATCTGCTTGTGCTGGGGGGGAGCCTGTGATGGGGCTGAGGAGGACAGAGACTACTGTGGGAGCCACCCCTGTGGAAAAAGAGGGTCTAGCGCCCCCCTAAGTTTCTCATCATAAACCTTCCTCCTATCCACGGGGACGGGACCGTGGCTCTGTCAATTTCTTCCCCCCCGCTCTTAAGCGCTCGGCGATGCGGTGCTGAGCAGGTGTGAGCATCCTGAAGGGCACACGGACGGACGCATTTGCCCGCTGCGAAAGGTAAGGACACGGTCGGCACCGGGCAGACAGACATAGTGAAAACTGAGTGTTTGACATAATTACCACAGGAGCAAGGCGCTGCGTTTTTGACAGCTGGGAAATCAATGTTGTTTACAACAGTCTGAGTGGGTCGCATGAAGCTTGTTCTGCCCTCCGCAATGCAGAACTGTTAACAATTTGCGAAGGAAGGAACCACATTTAACATTTCTGTGTCGTAATGACAGATGCACGGAGATACTGTGTGTGGGGATGATGCTGTTACATGATCTGCTGCACATCCTTGGCTTGCACTTACCTCCTAATAATGATCGATGCACAGTGGAGATGTGCTGGTTTTGGAATATTTGAACCCCATGTAACTCGTGTGCGTCAAATAAATGTATTTATTGAATTCATTAACTGGTCCACACCAGAGGCCATAGCCTGATCCCACATACCGATGATTTAAATTGCCGCCTGCCTTGAAGCCAAGAGATTAGGAAGCGCGGCTGCAAACACTTTCATCTGCAGCGGAACTAAAAACGCATGTCAAAGGTGTGTGATTAATTGAGGTGTTATCAATTGGCTCTGTCGTCTTTGCTGTCAGATTGAGCGGAGGAGCTTACGAACGGCCTATCGCAGGTTTATTCTGTCAGGGTGTCAGGTTCCAGACCGGTGTCATAGGCGCGTCCTGTCTCGATAGACCAAGACTACATGTAGCCAAGGTTTGGTGTCTTTCAGGGGGCCTAGAGAGACTTTTAAGGAGGTCTTCATTGTGTAGTTAAATCGGGAAGAAGTGTGATGGGGGGACGTGCTTATATGCTTTTTAAAGGCAACAAAATATGGGGAAATTATTGCCATGATATTCTAGATCTGTATGAAATCATTGGTGGAGTATGTTTTTTTTTTCAAGTCTTATCTCAGTTGATAGCTGCAGGGTCTATGGTCACCGTGAGTAGTCCGTCGGCGTCTCAAGATATACATGTAATTGCTTTGGATGAAGCACAGTTATATGCTATTAAATAGCCTTCAGTATGCTTTCATGAACCAAGCCACCACAACTATCCACTGTGGTCTAGTACAATAATCTTGTATTAGTAATTAATAATAAAATTTGCATGAGACCAGAATAAAAAATGGCATGTGTAGTTTTATTGATTTAATTATTTTTTATGCTGTTTAGCTTTTAGGCTTACTGGATCATCATCTGTTATTTAGCGTATTGGTCCCAGGGAATTTTATATTGCGGGTTTTTCAATTAAAATTGGGATCTGTTGAGGACTATAATTTGGTCATTCCCATCCACGTGTGATAATTCTTCATCTTGTGTGTGTCCTGACTGACATTGGGGCCATGAATGTGGCACAAAATGTCAAAGGGATTCTATGGCCACCTGTCAGCTGGAGCACTTTATGAATCTTGAAAGCTTGACTGCTGCTGATGCATCCTGTGTTGTTCCGTGTACCTGAGGAGAAGCCTTCTCCTTTATGCTAGGTGAATGAATTTATGGGATTTAAATGTAGGATAGCCCACTGTGTGCAAAGCAGCATCATGCTCTACATTATATGGAGTTTAGATATTTTTTAACCTTTTCCCTGCCTGCACATTGCTGGGGCTGCATGATGAGAACATCTGTATGTAACAATGCAAGATGTGGATTATGGCTTAATGCATTTCAAGGCTTCAGTCTCAGCCTCCATTATCTTCACAGTCAAATAAGTTAACGAAACCATACACTTACTTCTGCTTTGGTTTGAATCTTCAGTCACACACACGTCATGTATTGATCTAACCTCACCCAAGGAAGAAAATAGAGCTGTCTTTATCCTCCCAATCTCCACCTCAATCAGCATGTAACTTATGAATGTTACTATCAGGGAGAGAAAAATATTCATCTGGTAAGTTTTTTTTTTTTAAATATATATTTACAAGACAATGAATCATCTTTTTTCTTTGTGTCCTTTAAACTCTACAATTTAATTCAATCATCATGTTTGTGATACTCAAAACAGACATTTGGATCTTTGCCATGTAAGATTAAGGTAATTTTATAGTTGTTCTAGGAGATAAGATTTGTTTCCAGATGTCCTTCCAAACCCTGGGCAAAACATTACTGGCCAAAGACTAAAAGCGTTGGATGGAGGACAAAAGATTTTGTGTCTGATTTTAAAGACTAGACTAGAGTTTGTTAGGCACCGTTCATTCTGTCACACCGAGTGCATGTTTAGTTAGGCTAAGGAAATACACGCTGTAGACTTTTTTCAATGTTAAAATAGATGCACTAGGAGATGATATAGCAAAGCAACTACACTATGCATTTAAACATTACTCACAAAAACGTCATTTTTTGCTGAGACTGTGTTTGCTGTCAAAACATGTGAAACTCTCGTTCAACTGCTCCTTTAGATTGCTCAGCATTGCTCACACTGGCATTCAATAGTGAGATTCACCAATGGTACGACAGTGAGGTAGAGAGATGACGTCTTCTGTCTTTGCCTGGTGACAGACCTCTCCTCTGTTCATGCCTAATGAGAAGAAAGGGTCTCAGTCCCCCTCTGCCACCGTTCACTGTGGAGTACAGTTTGCACTAGGGCTGTCATTGATTGTTCACTTGCACATGACCCTACAGGTCTTGCGTGGAGAGACAGAGCTAAGTGGGAAAACCTCACAGGCCTCGTGCACATTTGTATCCCACTTGTTGATCTTGCATCTAAATTGTGTAATGGTAGACATTGCATTCAAAGTATAATTAAAGTAATGTGTAAGTGCATTAAGTAGAATATATGTTATTGTTGGAGAAAAAGGGATGCGTTTTGGCTTTGTTGAGCGTAAAGTGTTTAGGACAAAAAGAGAGCTGTGCAGGTTAGAGCCGTAATGATTACTTCATTAGTCAATTGAAAGAAACGTTTTTTAAAAGGTATTTTTATTTTTTCAAGTTAAAAACACCAACTTTTAGATCCTGAAATGTAAATAAATATATTTTTCTTTGAAGTCACCATGTGTTTTCATGATTTTACGTTGTTATATAGTTGTTGTTATATAGACCAACAAAAACAATCTATACAACAGTTAACAATGTAATTTGCGATAAAAATAGTATTTTGTTACAAATTTTGTAATCTACATATAAGTATAGCTATTACAGTTGCGTACTCTGGCACTTCAGACTTACTTTTAATGTAAGACCCCATGTAAAAACTTTTTCAGCCACACTGTATTATTGTGCCGGTGTGAGTGTGTGTGGGTTTGTGTGTGTGTGTGTGTGTGTGTGCGTGCGCTAATGCATGCGTATGTGCATAATTAAGGCTCAACTTGTTTTTCTGAAGTCTGATTCAAATCTTCCACAATTATAATTGTGATAAAACAGCCTGTAATCCTGGTGATTTACAGAAATGCTGCACAATGCCGAAGATAAAAATAGAGGTACTCGATATCACCTGCTGGCTTTTGTCTATTTATAGCTATAAAGATTCATTATTAATTTACTGACCGCACTGTAAGAAAAGATACCACATCCCTGAATTTAGGCAACAGATTACACGATTATTAATGATATACAACTATGTTTGGTATTAAGTTAATTGAAAGAAACCTAAACGATAATATTGAGCAGTTATGTAAAACAGATTATTGTCTTATGTAAATAGTACTAATAAAATAGGTGTGACGTGTGCTACCTGTTCAGGGTGTACCCCACATCCCACCCAATGACAATTTAGTACTTGAAGACAAAATAGCAGATGTTCAGGACAGCTGCAAGTACACTGAGAATGCACAGGCAAATGGGAACAATAAAGAAGCCACAAGAAAAGAAGCAACTGCTAAAAACCTATCGAGAGTAAGCTGAGTC
This sequence comes from Channa argus, assembly GCF_033026475.1. Lineage (NCBI taxonomy): Eukaryota > Metazoa > Chordata > Actinopteri > Anabantiformes > Channidae > Channa > Channa argus. The sequence continues at coordinate 10,745,409 of NC_090200.1, read as the reverse complement.
ATGAGAAGTCAGCTTAATGGGAGAACAAGGTCTGGGCCATCAACACCTACACCCTGATAAGCTGGCCAAAAGAGAAGATAGAGGACAATGACATCACAAACAAGGAAGCTCCTTACAATACATAGATACATAATCCAAAGCGTAAGACTGAACAGTAAGCGGAAGGGAGAAGGCCAACAACTGGTGAGCGTTGGAGCCACGACTCAGAATGAAACAACAAAGATCCATAAATACATTGGGTAGACAGTCCTAAGTGATTGCATGCTTAGTAAATACCTCAGAAAGCAGAAAGCAGAGGAGCAAGAGAAGAAAGAGCAGGAATAGTTATGGAAGTACAAACCCCTGCATGGTATGTCACACCGGCAGATCGAAGAAGTGGCTGATACGGAAAAATCCAAAGATGGGCTGATTGTGGTGCCATGGGGTCTACCATACCAAGCAGGACTCCAGGCAAAGATGTGCAAAGATACCCCTGAGACAATCCAGCACATAACAGTTGGCAGCAAAATGCTAGCAGGCATGGCGTACATTCAGAAACATCTGCGATGGCTACAGGTGGAAGTCCCAAAGTCAAAATGGGATACATCAAACTAATACTTGTAGATACAGACTGACAAACTGGTAATGGCCAACCAACCAGATAGGGTAGTGGTGGACAAGCAGAAGAATGAGGCTGTAGTTGATAGGTGTACCATTAGGGTGGCACCAAGTGTTACCTTGGTGCTGGCCCAAGTCCGGATAAAAAGGGAGAGTTGTGGCAGGAAGGGCCTCCGGTGTGAAAACACATTCCGCTGTGGAGACAAGCCGAAAGCTGTTGATCTTTGATAGATGTAGCATTACCAAGTGACTGCAAAATCAGGATGATGGAATATGAAAAGCTTGGGAAATACCAAGGACTAACGGAAAAGATGTAAAAGGTGAGGGTACAAGTGATTGCGGTGGCTGTGACCTCCAAACTCAGGGAGTTTGGCAGTCACCGTCTAACCTAAAAGTGTCGTTTTATCATAGAGCATTTTACCTCTTTTCTTTATCAGATTTTATTTGATTATTTGACAAAGTGCCAAGCATCTTCAGTGACTCATGTGCTTCCTCCAGTTTTATGCATTTGCCAAACTGATGTCTGATTCAAAAATCAGATTACCCCATTTTCATTAAGATAATGTGCACCAGACAAGCAGGTAATGTTTAGAAATGATCTGTCACATCCATTGCCACTTACGGGGGGAGAATGACATAGACCAATGTTCCTGCACAGTAATAGAATTTGTCATTGACCTTTTGGAGCGGCCGGCAATTAACTACTTCAAACCACATTTAAATAATATTGGAGCAACAAATCAAAACAATTTATATATTAAAGCAGTCACTCGTCAACTGAATAAAGGAAAAGTTTGTATTTATTTTGTCATACTTTCTTTTATTTTAAAATTAAGGCCTTTATATATTTGATGACTTCAAGCCAATATTTAAGAAAGATTAAAATCGGTAACTGGGTTAAATCTGACAAGATTTCATGTCTTTTTTCAGAGATATTTTTAGATTTAACAATCAATTTAAATCTTCTGGGACTTAAAGACTCAATTAGGAAGAGATTACAAATGTGTGCCCTCTGCCCGTTAATATCTGTTAACATCATGATCAGCCTTTTTCATTTTCCTTGATAGTCTTTCCCTTCCCTCCTTACAATGTCCACATAGAAAATTGTTTGTTTGCCTCAAGGCAAATTTTATCCAGCTTCACTAGGATGTGTTCAGTTACTGCAAATGATGTCAAGGTTATTTGCTCATGAAGTATCTAATTGTATTTTGGTTGTTGTGAGCCAGTACTAAAGAAGTTTGAAGAAGGTTTATTATTAATAATGAGTGACAGTAAAAGTGACAGCACTGCTAGGTTAACAAGTTCAGAATACATTCTTCCCTAATGTAGTCAACTTTAAGAATCACAACATGAATGGGTTTGAATTAAAGTACTCAAAGTGTTAGATAACCTCTTGTGAATTTGTGTAACATTTTACCGAGCAGAAATATTCTGTTACACAAAGTGGACTGACTTCTCACATGGGAGTCTTGAGCCATCTGTTTTTCACATTCATAGGTGCAAACACATACAATGTTTACAGGGCTGTTGTGAAACAGAGCAGCTAGAAAACACTAGATGCTATTTTGGTCTTATGAGAGATGACTTTCACTTTAATGCAATTTGAAAATCATTGGTGTGAATCCGATTTACCCATTGGGTTTTTCCCTGCAATGCATAAAACACATGTTTACAAGTTATTTACTCATCTTTTGAAATAATATGTTTTTCTTTGTCAAAGTCTAGATCTTGTTGAGTGCCAGAGACATTGTAGACCTGGAGGAGGCTGTAGAAAATGACTAAAGTGAATACTTGGGTAATTCTGGTTGGAACAGAGATCCAGTAACCAGCTACATGGCTGCCAAAGCCTTACCTACACAACCATATCTTCTTTGACATAAAGTAATTTATTACATAATCTGCCCGTAAAAGCTAGTGTTTGGCAGTAGCATTTTGAAAATTAGATCACCTCTGTATCCTTCATCAATGATATTCTCAGAAATGGGGTTGTAATTGTTTTAATCCTAAATTATCTGTGCACGTCGTGGGTATGCGAAAGCCTACTGCAGTTTCAGCGGCTTGAGCTGTTATCTTATAGGCCTTGATAATAAGAACAAACCTAATTATGCAGGGAATTGTCTGGTTGGGTAAAAAAGTATCTTCCTCATCAGGGCCAAGACACTCTTGTAGCATTTGCACAAGGCCTGTTGCTAGAGCACCGTAAATGTTTGTGGAAGAGACAACACAAATTCTTAAATGAGACTCCGTGCTCATATTCTTATACCATCACCTCTTCATGTTACTTATACACTCTGCTGCTTTTCAAACTAACTCAGCACATAGTGATCATAGTGAGGATTCTGTATTGGTTGACAGCTCATCTCTTGTTGCATGATGGCATACTAAACTGGAGTCCTGAACTCTCCTCCCATTGTCTGTTGAAAATAACGAAAGGCTGAGGGGTCAAAGGGTGTCCTCACACTGATAAAAAATTTCCTTGGTGAGGAGCACACTACTTCAAGCGTTTTGTGGGAGGGGCTGTGAGAAGTGTATGGACAAAAGGGTAAACACAGAGAGCCCAAAGGCGAAGGTCTCCTGGCACGTGTACTGAATATTGAGGAAGCTAAGCTCTTGGCAAGACTCATTATACATTTAGGGGCGTCCTGTTTTCCCACTCTCTGGACAGCTGGACAGCTAAATTGTTTGTGGATCAATAGTTTAGTTTCCTACTGGCTCCACAGAGTGAGTGAAGTGCATTTAAACGCAAGAACTCCCATTATACTTGCCAGAGATGGAAAGCACTATGGGGCCTCAGCAAGTGCTAGTTTCATGTCCATTATTCAGACTGCCTATTTGTTTACCTGCTGTGCTTCTGTTGAGACCACCTATTGGCTTATTGCACTCATGTTGTCCATTTTAAAAAATTCAATTTTCTTTAATATGTCATTTAAATCACGCGATCTGCACTGTATTTTTAAATAACTCCCTTAATGCTGTCATTTGCAGCACTGGCTGTTACTGAGGGATCTTCACTAACAGGATTAATTTAAAGTTTTAAGATTCAGTTGAGCTCAATTACAGACCAGCCGTTTATATATTTGTTGCCTATTATGGGCAGAGCCTGGCTGCTGTATACTGTGTCTGTATCGACTCAATACTTCATTAGAATGTCACTTATTTTTCAGGCCATGTACAATGGAGAGAGGAAGGGAAGAAGTGTTCAGAAGCATAATAGAACTGAGAAGAACAAAACATTTGGGGCTGTTCCTTCATTCCTTAGATCAGTGTAACCAGAAATAAAAGCTTTGCCTGGTGCAGGGTCTGGGCTGGGGGCTGCCACTGTCCTCCCCTGCTCCCTTGCTGTGCTACCGGTGTATTTGTGTTTTGCTGGTCAGCCTCTGAGCTCCCGGGCCCTCGGCCGCATCTCTACATGAAGAGCACTATTGATGCAGGCAACATTAGCATGCAGTGTAGGCGAGCACCAAAAACAGGTTGGTTTTCTGTTTCACACTAACAAACCTGTTCTCTTTGGATCCTCTCAAAGGGTCTCAAATCAACCCTCTTGTCGCATAGCTAATGAATGTGGATAAAGGAGGTCAAAGAATGCTTATGTAGCCCTCTCCCGTCCAAGCAGTGCACTCTTTCTATAAGGCCTTGTTCTGCCAACTCACATGTCAAATTGACACTTTTCAGCTGGCGTGACACTGTCACATCTGGCCTGGAAATTCAGAAGGTGATGTAACCGCCTGCGTCATGTTCTCTGTTCTAGTGGGACAATACACCAGCACTAATAGCTTCCGACAAACTACCCTAAAATGTCCCGGAACAAAAGTTGATCTTTTCCGTTGGCATATCATTATTCAGATCTGAACCTGGCTTTCGGAGGGAATCTGGCTGACTTATGTATGAGACGTGCGCACTAATTATGCACCAGATTCTTTTCCTTGGCTTGGTTTGTAGCTCCAGGAGCTTTCATTGCAATCTGCTAATTCATGCCGCTGACATTATTCTCACAGTTTGACTTAGCAACAGCAAATCGCCCTCCAGAAGAAGTGGCTAATATTACCGTACGCAAAATAACATATGTAATCTCAGTGTTCCATCAGCTCTTTGTATTAATTTCCATGATTCACAGTATGGTTGAGCTAGTCATTCTAAAAGAGAGAGAGAGGCAGGGGAGATGAGGAAGGAAGGAGAGCAGAGGAACTCAGCTTGCTAATTACAGACCTTTTTCATCTTCTGTTGTACATTTCAGTATCCTGTAGAGGAATTTATGTAAAAAGTAAACAGGCAGATAATGAAGACGTGAGCGAAGATGCCTCCCTTATAATTCTCATCGTTGGTTGGCTAGACTGAGGGAGGATTCAGCAATCACATCGATTCCTTCCCCACATTAATCTGTGAAAGAAAAATAAACATGCATGCATATGAATAGGGCTTTTCTTCACAGTTCAGTAGGGCAAGGAAGTGGACCACCTCCATAATGCACATATGGGTCTCATGGTGAAATGTGTCAGAAGTATAGTGGCTGGTGTCAGCGGTTGGATTATTCATGAGAAAGGTGTAATGACAGCGAGTAGAGCAAAGGGCATCCAGAGGTGAATCTGACTGGGAGAAAGAGCACTGGATCCTTTTTTCCTGAGTTCTTTCCACCCCCACCCCCCATTCTTTGCAGTGGTCTTGACTCTTATCTGCAACACACAGCTCCAGTCATGCTGCACACACAGGGCCATAGTGTGTGGAGGACAGACGGAGCGAAGGGCACCGCGTCACAGTCAGGCAAGCACACATACACCCCCTACACACATGCTCACAAACACATGCTCATATGCACAATGAATAGAGATAGGAGGGGCTGTACTTCTCTTAATTCCCCTGCCACAGAGGAAAACAAGACAAAGCCAAACACTGCACTGCTATATGACTGAAGGGGGGGATGGAAATGACTATGTTTATAGAGGCTGCTGGAGTACATAATGTTATTCACATTCATCCGTGACCAACTAGATTAGGATTTGACTCCAAATCAAAAGGTTGCCAAAATGAAATGCCTGGAGCGCTAAATATTCGGTATTACATAAAATTATTGATGAATTCCCACAAATGAACTTAATTGCAGGTACATATACAAAAGTATTTATAAAGAGTAAGAGGAGAAAATGTATACTTCTCTCATTTGTATGCTTCTTAATGTGATGCCAAAGCTAGTCACACAGCCTAGCTTTGCATAGTATATCTGTTATGTATCCAATCTGTTACAACAACAATGTGCATTTTTATTTTGGGGCTTGGTCCAGTTGTCTTCTGAAGTCTTTGACAAAACAACCCAATACCTGTTACTAGTCTTTATGTTAAGCTAACTGCCCTTTTCCCTCTTCCAATCTAGCTTTTTTAAAATTAAGAATCATTCTCTAGAAATCAAAACTGAAATAAGCCAAAATGGAGTCATTTTTGGGCAGCCAAGCACAAGCATTTGTTTGAAGCACAATATCGGAAAAGTATCTTAACGTTGTTTAGCATTCTTGCTGCTACTGGCTAAATTCGAGTTGACTGGGAATGCTGTTAACCACGTAGCTGCATGGGTTGTTGCTGTACCTTTAGCAGACGTTTGCCTGTGTGCAAACATATAACACTGATCATTTTCTTTATGAAAATTGACGAGCTTGTAATTTGAATTCCAGAAAGCACCCGCACATGTTAACCTCTTAACACTCACAAACTCAAGTAATGTCATCGTGTACTTGTTTAGTCTTAGAAGGTTTGAATTTTTGAAGAGACAGAAGATTGATATGCAGACTTGTCAACACAGTCTCCTTTTTTGATCCATTTTTCTCTTCTTCATTGCTGTTTAAGTGGCCACCTGTTTGGCATTATGAGCCAGGATCACATGGTGTTACTTGGCCAACAGGATAAGATGACTCAGGTCTTTGCACCGGCTGTACTTATTGTCAGTCATCCCACACACTGCTTTCCTACAGGCCGTCTGACTGTGACCATGTGCTTGGCAGTAAACACAGGTGACCGGGTCTGTTGACATGGAAGCTCTGTACCACACATTATTGTATATAATGATGGAAGGCCCGGTCCAGATGAAGTGTTTATTCTGTTTGCAAAAACGAACAGAATCATTAGATTTAAATGTTTTATTTTTTACAAAGGAGTAGTAAACAGAGAAAAACTCAATTGGATAATGTTTAAATATATATTAATATATTAGCAAATGTTAGCTTGTTCCTGCTGTCATACTCAGGTTTTGGTCACTTTGAATAAGAGCACATGCTGGCTATTTTGCACAGAGTATGCCGCTTTTCAAGGAGTACTTAAATGCCAAATAACTTGGGAATAATATTTTACACATAAATGCACCCATTGAGAGAATTGAGGAGCCTGTAGTGGCACATGTATTGGAGGAAGACGTCCTGATGAGTAGGCATTTATATTCAAGGCACTGCTTAAAAGCTCTGGCACAGACTAATACAGTATTGCAGTCAATGGATTCACAGAGTCGGCTTTGTCTCATCTACTTTCAACTCTAGAGGTGTTTAAGACTCTTGTTTGAACTGTTCAGCCTTAAAGCGCCACTGCAAAAATGTTGAAGATAATAATAATATTTAAAACTTATAAATGCAACGTGATGTGAATTATTTATTTTCTCACTTACTACTTAATTACTTATTTATCAATAAGATTGTTGCATGTTTGCTTTCTTACCCAATTTGGAATTATGATATTTAAATTGGGATTCAATGAGTTTGAGCTGGTTCATTAAATCATTAATGACAAGATACCAAAGTAAACAACTCAGCATGTGTCTAGTTCATTAGTGCCTTTTAAAACAACTCTCAGTTTATTTTTTGAAAAACCTCAGGTGAGAATTCTCTGGTCCATACTTAATCTGGACAGGCACCAGTGGTGCCAGATTTATTTCTCTGATTCCCGCTTTCTAGAATAATCTGTCATCTATCCATCCTTTAAACTTGTAGGGGAATCTAAAAATTGGTATAAAGTTATTCAAGCTGCAAATTGTGCAAAGCTTCCCTCGGCTCTGAGGCTGCTGTTGCAACAGTGCAACAATGTCATTGAAAGGCACAATGGCTTCACCAAGTCAAATTGTCCTTCCTAAAGCTTTAGCATGTCCAGTCCCTGCATCAATCCGCTGCCCCTGACAGCCATTCTAGGCCCCTCTATTCACCAATTCTTCTGCCCTGTATGTAGCTGTGTTGTTTAATATCGCCACAGGTTTCCCTACAGAAACAGGGTCTGCAGAGAGAAAAAACAAGAAACAGTTGGATGTGGGCAGAACCAAATACACTGTTGTTGCCCTAGTGTAATTCGGAAGACACCAACAAAAACTGCGCAGACTGCATGTGCAACCAGACAGCTTATCATGATGATCCAGTGAGCGAAAGGTATCAGTACTATTTAAATGAATCATTACAGTGTGACGTATCCAGCCTCTCTGACATAGATTTACCTGAGCAAAAAGGTTGACTTGAGTGTTGAGGCGAGGGGACACTGCACTCTTCAGCTGACTTGCACATAGAGCGCAGTGCACATATACTACTTGTTCACACATTTCCACCCACACACCCACTCACTCTTCAGTTGCCAGGTCTTTCTGACAAATCTGAGGAAAAATGCTGAAATTAAGCAGTGTGTGGAGAAGAGCATTGTTTGGTTGGACTTTGTATCAACCCCCCTCCGAGGAAGCTATAGCCATTATAGACATACAATACATCTGTGTCTGCTAATAGTTCCCACCTCAAGAATCTTTTCGCCAGTAGTTTGTTCAAACAGACGAGCGGAATGAAGACAGAAGAGCCCAGAGGTGACATGTGGAGCAAGTACACAGTTAGCTTGCAATGGACAATGTTTTTTTGTGATTACGCATAATGCATCGTATACAGTACTAATTAACAGACAGCATAATATCCAGTGGTTAGTTCTCTAAACGTTTGTTATGAGAAAGATCATATTTGTTTATGTTTGAGCATTTCTAGCATTTTGCAACACAGAAACAGTAGTGTCTCATCTCCAGTACCGCAAAAGACACATAGGACCTGGGTACTGTCCTGTGACCTTTTATGCTATATAAAGGCCAGACCTATTAATCCACTCAGTAAAGAAAATATTCAATGTTTTTGGCTTAGACTGCCAGAACGCAAGAGAAACACACATTGTGGTTACCACCGACTAGCTCTTTCTTTTTGTGTGGGCATGTGTGTATGCAAGTAAATGTCTGAAGGATCATTAGATGCTTTTGTATGGGTAGGATTTCCTGATGAATACTGCATAAAGCTGATGTAACAGCACAATAAAATGCTCTGGAAATGTCAACTATTGGCTTTAGTGATCACAAAGGCCCAGTTTGACTCAGTGTAAATCCTTACACAAATAGTACACGGTATAATGCTGCAAAAATATCCCATATCACAATCCATACATACAATCTAGCAGTACATTTATTTAAGCTCAAGGAAGTGATAATAGTTGAACTGCAAAAACCCTTATTGCGCTTTTTTCAGATTCATAAATCTGATTATTAGCTGGATTTTGGATCATTCTATGATATTTAACCTAACTATATTTTTGTTCATATACTATTATTAAATTATTTCTTACCCCATTAATATCAATCTGCCTTTGCCTTTATATTAAATTAAATGTACATCATGCCAACCAAGTTATTTCCTTGGCATATTTCTTCTTGTCTCTGCATCTTGTTGCCATATATACTTTGTATGTGTTTTGTTCAGCAAGCATGAAAATTGCCCTATTTATTGATGGTCTCTTATGCTTGTCAAGATGCAACGCCTCTTAAAGGACATGAACCACCCACTGATCCTAAGTCCATAAAAGGTGCTTTAAGTGAACAACAGATTTAACTTCACATTTCATACTTATCATTATTGCACTGAACATAATTATGTGCTGGTGCTGCAGGGCATAAATCATTGTCTGGTCAGTCCCCAAAAGAGCAGCATTGTGCATGTGACATTTATCAGTCACTTGATGCCAATGTTGACCTATATAAAGAGACCTTGGTCAAAGAAGGGACAGGCTAGCTATATCATAGGACAGACATTTTTTCTAATAATCCTTAATATGGCACCCATTTACATGATGTGCATCAGATTGTAGCACACACACACATGCACAAACACACACACACACACACACACACACAGTTGAGTGTAAGACTTTTGTTGAGTTGAAACAATTGTCTTTTTTGGTGTATTTAATCAGCATGACCACTTTCTTCTGAAAGAAAATATCATGCATGAAATCCTTTACATATGCATGCCCATATTTACTGGAGACCCTGCATCCCCTCTGTTAGTATCTATCCTTTTTTTTTCCTACCCCTTTGTCTTGCTCTTAGTGTTTTCCCCACATCAATACTTAAAAATATATCTTAAGATTGAATAATTTCTCCTTCTAAACCAGTGACTTCATTTGCTAATTGGATTTGAATGTATGTTATTTTGGACACGACAGGAGATGATGTACTGACTGGACCGATGCAGAAAATTCAGTGTGACTTGTTACCTTGTTATCTATGTGTTGATAATGACTCTGCAGGAATCAATACAGACTGACTGGCTCCAGGGACATAGGGCCCACTACAGGAAGCGGATATCTCCAAACAATCCATTATGGATGAGAAGAGCAGTGTAAGGATAGTTAATAGAGGAAGAAAAAGAATGGAAAACGGGGCCAAAGAAGAGGTGTAAGAGGGTAGAAAGACAGGAAGGAAGGATAAGGGGAAGAGGAACAAATGGAAGAAGGAGCTAATTCAGAGCAAGCAACATTAAGTGGAGGAAGTAGTGAAGGAGATAGCAGCAGGGTAGTGCACCTTGTAGCTTTTTTTTTATTTTAGAATTTTGTGTTGATGTCAATGCAAATACATTGGTTTCAACTGTGATTCCAGTAGCACGCGTCTGGACCTGCTGCAGGTCTGGATTATCATTGACTCTACATCAGTTTCAGAGGAGATTATTCTAGGATTTGTTTTGTCTAACTACAACAAACTGATTTGAAATTAATCATCAGTAGATCATTTATACCAGTGTGAATCGTAATGAATACATCTCAAGAGTGTGAAGGTCTCAGAAAGACCTCCTAGTTTTATAATAGTTTTGAATTAATCATGCTTGCAGTTTTTGGTTTTATACACATTTCACATTAAATTTCATATTAGAGTCAGCAGAATGCCCCTCCACTGTCTTTAGTTTCCCCTAAGGTGTTTGCTATCCTGCATTTTAAACAATGTAAAGAGTGCACTTGCCAGGAACAGACTTTTATAAAAATAGATCAGGAACAAATGCAAAGGATTTCTGCCTTTTTTTGGAGCCTAATGAGCTGGTGACCTCATAAGTAACAGCCTATATGGCCTATTCTTAAAAAGGGCCTCCTATCGGCAGCATCTTTCCCATGCCACTCACTGCAGCCTTCTATGGTGATATCTTTCTCCTCAGTGCTGTAAAGCTTTCTCTCCATACCCTGTTATCCTCCTCTCTTTCGATACAAAACATGCAACCCCAACCCCCAACTCCCTCTCTTCTCGCTCTTGTGCTCTCCTTCCTCCTCCTCTGTGATGTGAGGTCATAGCTGGGGAGTCCTATGATTTGACAGCTAAGTGTTTATGTTGGGGGTGTGTATGATGGAAGGGGGCAGGATGCCATGACAGCAGTTGCTAACCAGCACTAGCAGACCAGCAGTGTATCCTGAGGCACGCTGGGCCAGAAAGAAATACAACTGGCTCCATTGCTGCCAACTCAAAGCTAAAGGGACTATAGCTACAGGCATTCTGAGGTGCCTCTGTGTGCAACTCAGGGCTGTGTGCTTGGGAAAAGAGGTGGGTGGCAGAGTGGTTTGTGTTTGTGCTGTGTGCAGGTGCCAGGGCAGCACAGAAAGTCAGGAAGTTTGCAAGCTTCTCTTAGGTTATTGTAAGCATGTGTGTGTGTTTACTGTATGTGTGCTTCAGCACAACTCAACTCTGCTAGCTCTAGGATTCTGTCCTCCGCCATGGGAATAGCTCATTATCTGCCTCTCAGAATGAAACATCCTACCTCAGTACTGCACAGCTGCACACAGAAAGGATGAACCAGCTGAAGCATTGTGTCTGTGTGTGTGTGTGTGTGTGTGTGTGTGTGTTTGTGCTTGCTTGTGTGTTGTTACTGTACTCTGTGTATTGTAGGTTATCATAAGGAAAGCAATGGTGGCTATTAGTTCTTGTCTGTGTTTTTGTAACCTCTCGTCTTTCTACGAGTCCTGTCATGTTTACATTTTTCTTACTTAAGACATCTCTGCTTCAAGCATAAACTCCTAAGGTATATGTCCTCTATGCCCATTTTAACCTATTAGGGCAAACGGTGGTATAGCATCATCGTTCAGTATTTGAACAGTGAAGCAGCAGGTGGCAGGTAATTTTTATTTATTTATTTATTTTTAATCTCTGAAGCTGCTTTAAAACTGTAAAACTACAATATGTTAGTAACTATGGCATTTATGTAGTGGTTTTATATGCAAAGTTTTCAGCTAGTGGTATTGTACAAACACAAGCAGAATGACATTTTACCCTTTATCCTCAGAATTCCATCACTCTCTGTGCTTTCAGGGGAAAACCAGGGATTTGTTATGGTGATGGATTGGTTGTTTTCAACCAAATTGGCAAATTGAATTTTGACCAATTTACTCTGGAAAATGCATCAAAGAATGTGAGTTAATCAAATACTAACCCAAGGTGAGATAACATTGGATTGCATTTTCTTCCAGTTACAGGGCCTGAAAACCTATTTTGTCCAGCAGCTTCTTGCTGTGCATGAAAGGATTCAGTGTAACCACGTTTACTGACAAGGTTTCAACATTTCTGGTTATTTGAGATGATGTATGTGATTTCTCAAAAGTTCCTCTACAAGTTTACAGGAGTTGAAGGTTGTCAGTCACAGACTACAGTTGGCAAAATTAGTATTTGTGTGTCTTTCCATTTGTGTCGTTCTACCTCTGACATACTTGAAAATGAGCACTTGCAACAAGAGCTGACTACTTTTCAAGGTATCTTCATTCACTCAAACCTCTTAGCACTACTCATATTAACATGCACACAAAAGCCTTTTTAGACAGGTTGCACCCAGTTGGGCACTTCTATGAAGTAACGGGTTGGCTAGCTTGTTCTGATTCCCTTCTCTGTGATACACTGAGCTGCAATAAAAGGTTCTCAAGAAAGGAGCAGATCTGTGCAATCGAGGGCAACTTACTTAAACTCAAGCCATTCAGAGACTGTATTCATGTCTGTTCTATTATAATTCAAAGCCCTGTTAGTATTACAAGTTATTTTATTGTTGTGTGGACCGTGTACAGTATTCTGATTCTCTAACTTGCTCTTATCTCTAGTAAATGAGGTGACAGTTATCATTGCTTAGACAAACACCTGTACACCTAAACATACGAACCTGTTCAGAGCTAAACCAGTCAAACACTGTCAACAGCTGAATGTAAAGAGCAATTCATGTAAGAAGGCTATGAAAAGAATGTAGGTATCTCTTAGTTTTCTGTGGAGAACAGGATTTGCTTCATAAGCATCATGAACTGTTTGAATTTGAATTTACTTCCTTCGTTTTATGCATCCAGTCTTCTTATTATGCTGCTGACATGCAACGCCACATTGAATATAGTGTGCAGAAAGCAGGGCACAGCAGATTTTAAACAGCTGAAAGATTTATCACTAATGTGCCTCACTGTCCTTCGATCAGAGCTAATTATCACAGAACCCATGTGTAAACTGTGTGCAATTATTTCTTAATGTTTGTTACCTCGGTTGGTGGAAAAAGTGGGTAGATAATCCATCAGCTGATGATCATGCATTTTCTAAATAGATAATCAGTGAATGCCAGATGATTTTTAATTTCACTGTTTATGATCATAAATTAAAACTAGTTTCCTATTTTAGTGAAAACCCCTCATCTGTATTAAGAGTGATATTGGAATTTAACTTATTATACTCTGTGGGCACTTTACAAAATGTTTTGCTATAAAAGTCTTAGTGTTTTGTTCATTAGTTTATGTTTTATATCTGTTACTGTGGCATCTTCCTGTACTGTACAAGATTGGGAAATAATGTTCCAGATAAAGGTTGGACACAAAGATGAGAATATAATTAGCTAACATTCACCAACAATTACCTGTGACCTCTACTTTTATCATCCGTGGCCATTTACCTACTGGGATAATGGCACAGCTCTGGTAACAGAAGCAAAAAGGAATAATACCTGATCAGTTTTAGTCTAGTCAGTGGTGGGATTTTGCTGAGTCAGAATTCTTGGGTAAATCACATTGGTAGAAAAAAGCTGGCGCGATGAAGCCGGCCAGAAACATGCCTTATGCTCTGCCTCTGCACTCTTTGCCCTGATTCTGCGTGCCGCATGCCTCAGAGAGATTTACATTGGTTTTGATTATCAAGCGAGCTCATGGTTTATGAATACAAGCGGAGTGGTGCTAAAAGGAAGAAATGGTACTTTTTGCTTCTCCTGACTTTTAGTATCTTGTCTAGTTGATGATAAATGGGAACCATTAGGTTGGAATTAGTCTCAAGCATCATCTGCAGGTCTCTTGAGTTAATCCATTAATTTAACGTCTTGATAGTTAAATGAAGATATTTGTAAATTTCAGATTTCATCAGGTACAATTTATATGAATGTAATGAACTGATCTGTTTTCAGCACTGAAACAAACCACTCTCGCCTTCATAGTGTGTGCTTGTTGAATGACCCACAAAATGAATGTTACTTACTACCTCAGACATTATTAGATTATCTACTTTTCAATGGATTTTGTGATTCCCAAGTCTTGTCTGTGTTGTCTAAGGCATTAGGAATAAATCCAGAACAATTAAGAAGCCTTTCTCTTCCTTAAAGCTGCATAAAAATGTCCCAGCAAGATAGATGGTAATAGTGTATCTGAAGGATTTGGGACCTTTGCATTATTAAACAACATAAAATCCAATAATTTGAATCAATATGTTGCCTTGTGTTGTGTCTTCCTAGCACAGGGTGTTTTTTCTTTCTTTTTAGCCTGATTAAACAATTCATCATCTTGTCGGCTTTGGCTGGGTGTGGTTCAGGCAATATACCATAATTTCTGTAATAGAAACCTAAAGCTTACTAAAATCCTGGCAACAGTCCTTGTGTGAGTTTTAGGGGACTGCAACTACCCTAAATCCCATCTACTGTCCCCTTCGCCAAATCCCTGCAACACTTGCTCAGCACAGTGCAACATTTTGCAAATGCACTATGTGAGAATTTGTATATTGGTGGTGAAGGCTGCCTTCTCTCTTAAAACCAGACACACTTAAACCTCATGTCACCACACAGAGTAAGAAATCACAACTGGGAGCAGCTGAATAATATATCATACTTTTGCTCAACTGGAGACCACACAATTTTCTTTCCCCTGCAAAAAGTAGTAGTTATGTAGTTGTAGTAGTTATAAAAAAATCATCTTTCTAACTTTTTAAAACAAAAAGTTTTAGGTTTATAAAAAATTCAGTGTCTCTTAACTGAACATAACTCATAACTTTTAGATGTAAATAATTCTTATCAATATCAAAAAAAAAGTCAAAACATGATTAACATAGATTTAGTTAATGTAGGTGTTTTATTTGTGCATTTAAAGGTCAATTCAGGAATTAAGACATAGTGATAGGTTAAATATTCTGTCCGCTGTTTTGGATTTTGGTGGTCAGGTGAGTTTGGTTCACCTTTGGGTAAACGATTCTGCCTTTTACAGCTTGAAGTATTGGGATATTAAATGTGCTCATTCATTCATTCATTATTAGAGGTGAAAGTAGACATAATGCTACTTTTGTTGAAGGAGAGGAGATAATTGAACTTCAAAGAAGAGTTCATTTATTGTTGCATTTTTTTAAGAGATAAATTGAATAGGAGAAGTACAAGGCAAAGGGCTAAGGAAAATGAACAAGCTTAGGACTGGGAGAATTCTATCGACTTTCAAAGGAGCCAAATATATCACAGCAACAGTTTTATCTTCACTTTGCTTATCGTGCTACAGTTTTCTTGGCCTTTTTTCCTCTACAGTAAAATGCATCATTTATTTCTCTGTGACAGTAGTAGGGGTGATAATTATGACAGCACTGATGATATGTCTGACCCACTGCCAAGCTAATAATGAGAGCAAAATTGCGGGAGATGGAGGCTGGGGTTAAAGATTGGGAGCAGTGGAGAGGGAGTGTAATTGTGTATGTCTGTGTCTGTGCTTTCAGTTTATATTTTGAATGCAGGAGTGTTTCTGCATGTGTGTGTGCATGAGTGGGATAGGGGGGCTTAAAAGATTAAACCCCAGCCTGGCCATAGTGACAGGAGAAGACCCCTCTGTGGAGCGCTCTCACTGCAGGGAGGCTTCTTCAGTGGTGTCCCATTTGCATGGCTCCCTGTCCTGCTCAGGGAATTAGCCCTTTCTTTTCCCAACATCCCTCCCTCCTCAACTGCACCTTAGAGAGAGTGCTTCCATTCAGCAGCATTTCTGGTTTGTGAGGCAGACAATGAAACAGAGTATTTAGGACACTTGGCAGGGAAGGCACATTGGAGGGGATGCTGAGGACACGGGCAGCTAAGTAGCTCATCCCGTCACATAGCCACTGGCATGATAGCTCTCTGTAGCAAGGTAAGCACTGAGGCATACCACACACTCCATTCACCGATTGTTTTACTTTGTGTATCCCACAGGCTTGGTGGTGGTGATGGTTTTGCACTAATACTCTAAGTAACCACCTCCTCTTCTTAACCATAATGCAATTAAGCAAGACGTTTGTGACTTATTTTATGACTATATTTACGCATCGCCTTTTGTCACAATTAATCTGTGGCCTAATGTTGGATTCACAACCTCTAATCCAGTAAGGGGATGAATGGGAAATGTGGTGGAGACTCAACTTAGATTAATCTTTCCATTGTTTGTCATTTATTCTACCCACACAATGCAGAATTAATGCACTGTAATCAACCTGTCCCTCTGAGACCCTTCCTCTGTGTAGTCTGACAGTATTGATAGGTTTTGTAGTGTGAAGTACACACTAATTGTTATATATGAACTCTTCTGTCGTATTTGCCACCCAGCTGCAGGCAGCACTCTGCCACCTAGTAATTAGTATTATTTACAGCAGTGCATGGCTGTCACTGAATGTGACTTAGATATTCAGCTTTTAAGACATGTCACTGAACCTCTCTAGAGACCTCTTAGCCAATATCTCAGTTGGGCAAATGTGGCATGAAGTAATTAGGCTGAGTGTGGTATTCTTATGGAGCTCAAGTCTCCTCTGACCTTTTCCTACCATAAAGTATATAGCTCAATGTATCATACATGATGTGGCATACTTTCCATATATAGAAAGTATGCCACATCGTGGCCATAATTGATATCTTAAGGCTTTGTCTTGAGTATTATCCTACAATAGCATATATTACACTGCCACAGATGTTGCACTGAAAGGTCAATACACTTCTATGTTACAAATGGTCACTGTAAGATAACAAAAATACACTACAAATCTATTATGTATTACAGAGAATAAAGTAGGTTAACAACTATAGTGCAATCTGAGCACAAGGCAGAGGAGGCTCATTCATAGTTTCCTAATCTGCTAAAAGATTCAGTCATTCAGGCGTAGTTTCTTTGATATAATTTCAGATAGTCTAATTACATTCACTATTAATTTTTTTAGTATACCTTCATACTCATCCAGTCGTCAGACTGATAATTTTAAATATTTATCTTATTGCTACATAGAGAGTAAGAGGAAGTATGTATAGTACCCCTAAATTTGCACAAATTCAACTGAATGTCTCATGTCAGATATGCGACAGCTGCATTTGGTAGAAGTGGAAATTACAATGAATCAACCAGCATGTCTCTGCCGTGTCATTGCAGCTAGTAAGACATAACAGAAATGGACGTGCATAAATTATTATTTTAGATGTGTCAGCATATACTTACTTGTGAGAGCAAAATCATCAGTTGTCATTCAATGTGCTTGGCCTGCCACTCCGAGTTTAACACAATTGAATGATGGTGTTAAAGTTGCAATATTTTCTTAAAATTCAAGTCGCCATTGTGTTTGCTATTACATTCAGCAATATTTTACAGCAATTACCTAATTTGAGGTTAATCAAATTCATACGGCATTCCACCCCCCAGATTTTATGGATTGATGGACTGTTGTCATTGATCTTCAGGTCACCTGAGGTTGCTGAGCCTGTGTGACCCTGGAGAACATCGCACTGACTGGAGGTCTGTTTCTAATAGATGCAAGACATGGAAACAGAGAGAAAGAGAGAAAGAGGGGGGGAGACAGAGCAGACATAGTGATTGCATGATGAATCATGTTCAGCTGGATTACATCATGAATAATGCTTCATAATGAGGCTGACAGCTCTCTGAGTTTATAAGGTATTGAGTTGTTTGTTTGTTTTTTTGCCAGAGATGAGGGATGAGAAATTAGTTGGAAGCAACTTATACATCAGATTGCACAAAACACAAACAGCCAGAAAAAAATTAATGCAGAATTGAATTCACACATTTACACAGCGGAAAAGTGTAGGTTTCTTGCAAATGTGTTGCATTAATTTGCTATATTAGTTGTCCGTAATATTCCTAAATACTTCATGTTAAATTTGTCCTTCATCAAAGGACTAAAGCTAAGATGATTTCCACAATGTGTAACATGATTTCAGTGGGTAAAGAAAGCCTTTTTAGAGAACTGTTACCGTTGTAGACTGTTAAAAGGAAAAAAAAACAACTTCTGACTGCAGTACAAATCAAGCTGTTCTGAAAAATAAAGACATTTTTTCTATCAAGTGCTGAACCAGTTCCTGCTTAGCGACAGGGGGCATGTGTAGTACAGACTTTGTAAAGAACACATTTTTCTGCAGGTGTTGTTGTGTCTTTGGGTTACTGCTATCAGCTATGTAATAGGGTTGGGTAGCCTATGTCTGAATCCTTTTTATTTAATTGAATCATTCTGTTGGTCTTCTGGGAGGTATAAACCTGTTTGTCTGTAGCCAAGTCCAGTCTTATTTTCCACACAGATCACATGGAACAGCAGCAGTTCATCTTTCAGAGCTGAAGAACGTGTCTGTGACTCATTTTTGAAGCACAATCAGTGATTTTTGCATAAAGAATTCATCTTAGATTAAATGTGTTACTACTTCTTTATAATAATTAATTCACACTTAAATATAAATGTTGCACATTTCTCAAATGTGGAGAGATTTCTGTTGTTTTTGATTTTATGATTTTCAATTTTAATTTAAAATTTTGATAGCAGCCTCCTTTGACAGTGGCGTCTCCCACTTAGGAGAATGTGTTTTAAAGAAATATCTTATAAAACTAGAGAAAGTTTGGTTACACTATGACGCTATGACTGATATTTGCTTCCCCACTAGTAGCAGCACTTTTTTCTGGTTAGCTGTGTCATGCTTATAAAATGTGATGACTGTGAACGGGAAACAACAGCAACTGTTCTTAACAAGTCATGGAGAACCAGACTAAATCACTGCAGCCTCTTAAAGATGATGTCAGACCCAATGTTTCAGAATTCCATCTTAATTTCTTCTGGATCAATATTATTCCCCCCTGGTGTGCCCATTTTCCCCCCAAAGCATTTGGTGATGTCAAAAAATCGTGTCTGCTTTATTAAAAAATATTAGGATGAGTGGTCAGATAATATCAGTTACCTCATATTACATTTCATATCTCAGCTCTCTCTATAAGCAATAGCACACACACATCAGTGGACTAGTAGACCATTTTCTAATATTTAAGGAATAATTTAACCTTTTGGGAAATATGCTTATTCACTTGCTTGCTGAAAGTTAGATGAGAAGACCACTCTTACTGTAATGCCTGTTAGATTAACTTAACACAGCTAGAAACTGGGAGAAACAGCTAGCTTTGCTTTATCCATGTAATGACGATTACTATATGGCCCTGCCCCTCTTCTAGATCTACGAGTTAAAACATGCCAGATAATCTTATTCTCTAATCTCTAATCTTATTATCAGCATAATTTGAAGTTATAATATAGTAAAATGCTTTTCAAGCTAAATTTATTTAATACTGCACAGATACAGTATATAAATTCATCAACACAGAAACATGGACCAGATAATATTGATCAATAAATAATCCCAAGAAACAGGAAGAGTAGTTGGAGAATAACTAATCCAAAAAAAAAAAAAGCTAATCAATTACTGGCTGACTAATCATTTCATCTCAAACACTGTAGAAACGTTTGTGTGCTCCTGGATTTCAGAAAGAACTTGGAGGGTGCAGTAGCTGACACGGTTTCAGTGCTCATTTTCCCTTCGCTATCTGATTAAGACCAATCCAGCTTTAACCCCATCCTGGCTTCCTTTCGCAGGATTACTGCAAATCTGCTGTTAATGACCTATTGCGGTGGGGGGTGTTGATTGTAATGGGCGGCAGTGTTAGGGGGCAGGGTTGTTGGAACAACATCTTGTTTTTTAAGTCTATCGCTCAGAGCCTTCTATATCCTCTCCTCCGCTCTGTCCTCTTTCCCCTTCATTAGTCTTTGCCCACATTACTGGATCCGCCCCATCTGATAAGGGAAGATGTTCCTGTAAAGTTAACCACTTGATTATGCAGCTCACATCAGGCCAAGCAGTGAAAAGCAAGGTTTTCCCTTACCTCCACTTAGCTTAGAGTGCTTTAAGGGGGTTATAGGGCAATGATAGGAAGCACAGATGACAGTATTGGTCACTAGAGTGCTGCACTATATCCAGAATTTGCCATCAGCAGGCTTGCCTGGATTTAATATGATTTCTGATTTCAGAGCAATGATGCTACAAATTCTAGGGAGAGTAAAAAGGTAGGGAAAGAGACTAAGACTCAGAGAGCAAAGCAAGGCTAGAAGAAGGAAATAAATGAAGGAAAGCTACCCAAAACAAGCAATAACACATCGGGTAATGTCCAGGGTTTGATTTATGGGGGGGCAGAAATGAGGGTTTGAGGCCTGTCACATCTTAGCTTTGTGATTTACTGTGATGACTGGAGTGCTTTCATCACTGCAGGAGAGGTAGGAGAAGTAGGCGGCCCCATCAATACTGCTAGGAACTGCAGTGCTGCCCTGATGCTTTTTTTTTATACTATATCAATTCAGTGACAGTTCTTAATGGAATACATGGTATTGATTCTTTCACCGTGTACGTTAAAGATACATAGAGACTGCTAGTCAACTCACCTAATTTCCTAAAGTGCATCTATATTTATATTTATAATTTATAAGTTACAGAAAGGCACCACAGTGATGAAGTGGTTCGTGTTCACATGTTCTCCCCGTGCTCATGTGGGTTCCCTCTGGGTCTCCTCACACAGTCCAAAGACATGCACGTATGCGTGTCTCTCTGTCTTGGCCCTGAGATAGACTGGCGACCTGTCCAGGGTGTACCCCACCTCTAGCATAATAGGAGCAGGGATAGGCTCCAGCCCCCTGTGACCCTAAACAGAATAAGTGGTTACAGATAATGGATGTTTGGATGGAGCTCCACAAATTATACTGACTGCTGTAATATGTAGCTTTACAGAGATGCACGTGAGATGGGTGGTGTGAGTGAGGTCTAGAAAACGTATTTTTGAGCTTTGTCTCACTTCAGCAATTAATATTGATTAATGTCTTTAATGTTGAGCAGAATGCCATAGGTCTTGATACCACAACCGCAGTGTTTCTCCAGAGTAAATTTAGTCTTTGCATACTGTCGTTGCTGGTCACAGTAGACCCCCCGCAGCACACAAACTGCTCCTTTTGAAAGGTGTTGCTAGGATGCAGACAAGTGGAAAAATGAAATATATTCCTTCCCGGAAGCTAAACAGTTTGGACAATATATTCAACTGATTGAATATTTTTGGTATTTGGTATTTTTATGCAGCATTTCTACCCCATTTTTTCATAATTAATGTTTGGGTCCTTGTGATTTTCAGTGTTGCAAAGCTGCAGTATTGCACTGATGTTCTTACATTTTAATCTATTTTCTGTAAGAAGACTCCTTTTTTACGGAGACTGACATCTCAGCCACCCTTTCAGAAAAATCAATAGTGTCTGCCTTATGTTCAGTTACACTTTAATCAACACACACCACTTCAACCTAGGAATAGATGCTCATCATCTTAGTACCAGTACACGGATATATAAATCGGTTTGGGTGTGAGTCTGACAGTGTATTGGTCAACAAGCTTTGAAAACACATTTAGAGTGAAATGGAAATCATGGTACAAGTTAGTTGTCTTTCATAGCAATTGTTTCATGTCTCACATTGGGAACACCTTCAGCATGACATCATCCGAAGCTCCTATTGCACTCTGACAGCCAGGATTTGCTGGGATCAAGCATGTCAGTGTCAAGGAGGGAACCTTTAAAGATCCTGTAAAAGCGGTTGACACTGCACCGACCGTCATTCAAAAAGCTCTTCTAAAATACCTTTTTTCGACCTAACTGTCTCTCTGGGACCTAGCTTATTGTCCAAAGAAACTAGTGCACACTCCATTCATACTAGTTAGTAGTTTGACTGTCATTAAAAAGTAGTTCAACTGTCTTTTGGTATTTTGAATGATGGTCGTTGCAGTATCAATCCCTTTTATAGCGGGTATTTTCACTCTTTGCCACTGACATAGTCACAGCCAGTCCTGTTTGGCAGAGTGCAGTGAAGCTACAAAAATCATATTTTTATATGAAATCGCCGGGTAGTGGTAATGGTTTAGCTGATCGATGTATATGATGGTGTCAGTGTTGCCAGTGTGGTCGGTCCTCAGACAGCTGTTGCTTTTCATATTGTGTTCCTGAGCTGGCATTACACCAGTGATTCCCGGCGTGGCTTTAAAATATTGGGGGCGGTGGGTGAGCCGTGAAATGCCTGCTTAGCTAAGCCAGAGCTCAGAGTTTCCTCTGGCAAGTGCCCAAATGTCAATCATCAGTCATCAGCCATACAAGGGGCTCATGCTCCAGAGGGTTGACAGGAAGCAGAGACACAGTAAAGATGCCACAGCTCTGTGGTCCACATAGAGGAAGCAGTTGACCATTGAAGCTTATTATGTGTTATGGCACATTGATCCAGGTTTAATTTTCAGGTTTACATTTACACTCAGGTTGACATACAAGACCCCCCATTTGGGAAAAATGCAAAGATATTGTAATCGTTTTAAAATGTGATGACTAGCCTTGACTATTAATTGAGAAAATGCATAGTTCTGCATTGTTGCACAGATAGATCCACCTTTAAATACGTTAAGCAGAGACGTTCCAAATGCATATTTTTTATTATTTGCGGGCATTTTATAGGTATACAATTGATCAATTTATTGTACAAATCATTAGATTAGAATAATGGTAGCAGTGCCAATGTCTTTCAAAAAGGGTGATCATCATGCTGATTTCTGATACTTTGCTATGTTTTTATGTGCATTGAATGTTAAACAAGGAAATCTTACTTTCTTTTTTTAGCAATACAATGCTTTTTTCTATTCTGGCTTTTTTCTAGTCTTGTTTTTTTGTTTTGGGGAATTAGAAAACCAAATACTCAGACCTGAATGACAGTGATTGTTGCATCACGTCAGTTGTCTGAGCATATTTCCAGCATTTGACA
This sequence comes from Channa argus, assembly GCF_033026475.1. Classification (NCBI taxonomy): domain Eukaryota; kingdom Metazoa; phylum Chordata; class Actinopteri; order Anabantiformes; family Channidae; genus Channa; species Channa argus. Next base: position 10,722,163 of record NC_090200.1, on the reverse strand, counting down.
GTTTTTTTTTTTTTTTTTGTCCGTCTCTCAAAGGTAAGCCTGGCAGTCCTGCTAATGTTCCATCAGCTGAGCTTCTAGCTATAACCCCATCAGGTGGTTCTCGCTTCAACATCATGCTTCAACTCACACTGCTCTTCCACCTCCTGGTTGTCTCACTCCATCCTACAGGTCAGTGCCACATTAGCTTAAAGGGAATAACTAAATTCATTCATAGAATGTCTTTATTTTGATAAAGACTATATGAACCATATGTAGTGTATATATGGGTGTTGATATAATTCCGCTCAGAGTTACAGTAAAGATGAAAGCATTTCAATTTGATCATCAGGAAAAGCTGTTTGCTGGCTGAAAACCCTTTTCGAATACTGACAACTCTTTTTCTTATATGTCCTTTATCTTTTAGGTATCACCATCTAAAAATCCAATTGTCAAATATTGATTTGTCACCAACAATGCAGTCAGTGCAGTGTCTCTCTCAGAAAATGACACAGACTTCGATTAGTGGCTCCAGCTACTGTGTACACTACTTGAATGGGGAGCAAGGAATGAAAGTGTTAACAAGCTGCTAACAGCAAGCTTTAAACAACTCAGTGAATGTAATTGTTGCCAGTTATGTGTCTAAAGAGAAATTGAAATCAAATTTATTGAAAAAGTTTGAAGTTATTAGAATTATTAGAACATCAGATGTATAGGTATTCTAAGTAAGTAGAATAAAACATACTAAGGCCAGTTGTGAAAAAACTGTAGAGTTTGCAGGATTTCATTGTTTTGGGGGGATACTGCTGTGCAGCCATCTGTGTTGGAAATAAGGCATAGTGAACAAAAAACAACAGGCCTGAAAATGACCTGTCTTAAAATGATACAACCTTCTCTATGATTCTGTACCTTGGGCTGTTCTTACTTTTTTTACGTTTCAGATTGGATTTTACATGACACTCAAAAACGGGAGCTTGGATTTGGGAATTCTCCTGGCTTCACATCACATCTTTTTTCAAAAAGACTCAGAGATCTGGGAAATTAATTTTAATTTTTCTCTTTTTTTGACATGAGCATGTGCTTGTGTGATTCTGTTCACCAAAGGCTTTGGCGCGAATGCAGCTAGGCACAGAAAATCCAGCTAGAAATGTTCATAGATAGAACTGTAAGAAAGGAAAAGGTACACAAACACTGCATTACATGACTGCACTGTACATTTACAGAACAACGGGTATACAGATTTCTGTGTTGTATGGCTGCTGTCAGTCAGCAGTCTGACAGTATAGAACATTGATTTGACATTTTTGTTTAGCCCTAACAACAATAGAATTTGATAGGTAATGTGATTTTATTGTTGTAACAACAGAACAAAAGTCAAACACACAGTATCCTATAGCTAAGTTATATGTGGAGTCTTTGACTACAACACAGAGTCAAAAGACACAACAATATAACAATATTCAGGTAACAGTTACAAATATGACATAACCATCCAGTAGGTGTGATTGTTTTCTCCCTTTATTTGTCCGTCTGTGTTCACTTAAACAACACATCAACATGTAATTAATTCCTTAGCTCCCAACCACAGGAATTTATCCTGACTTTTGTATTTTACTATGAAACACAGGATTCAGTAGATTTCGATGAGATGACCTTCACTTAAAGAAAGTACAGTATTTCAGTCCAGGGCATGGCTTCCAGCCATTGATCAAAGTTCTGCACCTCTCTATAGAAACCTTCACAGTGATGCATGATAGGTTTTGATCTGTTGTTCTAGTGATTTATCCTGTGAGTGTTGTGTTGGAACACAGTAATTGAAATTACAGTCATTTGCATCGTCATTGTTCAAATTGCTGAAGTGATGTCTTTTGTTACAGATGCATCAGTGCATGGAAGGGTACTGGACTTTTATGGAGGTAAGACTAATTTTATTGCACGGTATCAATAGTAACTTGTTCCAGTACTGTAAAAAAAAAAATCTGTAACATGAGTGGAGTATTAATTTATGAAAATAAGTAATGTGTGTTTTGCCTACTGTTGTTTTGTAAGACATTCAATACATTCTGGTATGCTCTCCCCCTAAAGTCATTCATTTAAATTTATTCCAAAAGTCATAAATTGGCTTGCGACTTGCAGCATAATCTACTTGAACTATAATCTCCTTGTCTACAAACTGTAAATAAAATTATATATCAGCAATGATAAAGTTCTAAGCTCAAGTTTGACCAGCAGGGAATTATGAATATTTTGTTTTATGAACATCTGTATAATACCCTTGAGGAATTCTTAAAATTTTCAGACCAAGTCCAAACAAATAGAAACTAAACTGTTAAAATGAGGAAGGGAGGATAGCAAGAAACTTTAAATATTTGTTTCCATTTTACTAATAGTTTTTAAACCAGAGGCAAACACAACTAGATAAGTGTGAAAAGAATAAGGGCAGCAACTTATAGCTTTATTTTTTCAAAACAGCTCTTGCATTAGAATCACAACAACATCATAATCATCAAGTTTTGGATTTTTTTTCCATAGAGAAACACTCAACAATACCTTTGTTGTTTGTTTATTGACATCATCACAGGGTGTAGATTTCTCTGACACATTGGATAACAAAGTCCTATCCAGAAGAGAAGGTGTTTGTTTTTTTCCTCATGTTGAAACTCATGAAGTAAGTAAGTGAGTATCAGTAAACATGATATTGTGCCAGACTACTGGTGAACAGGCAGATCCTAATGAATACCTTTCACATGGAAACACTTAGTGGTTCTTGTCATTTATTAAAATGCAATAAAAAACAACAACAACAACAAAAAAATGTAGATTGTCAGATTCAAGTGGGATTTGGTTCCAGCTCTGCCCACTACAGCCCCTGAGGTGGCAAAACTCCAATAGTATCTGCCTGTCTGGATTCATTAAGGGACCTGCAGTGTCAGACTGCCCCCATTCTCATAGTCTACAATAGGATAGGACTAATGAAAATCTATCTCCAGGTCATGTTCCTTTTCACTGTAGCTATTTCTGGATTTCTCCTACTTGCAGATGTACATTAATGCTAATGAGGATGGTGAAGTCCAAGATATTGCACTATACTGTGTAGATGAACCTAGGCTCACTTTTAGAGATAGAACTCATATTAGAGCATTGTACTGAGGGATTACAATATCTGAGTGTTTCCATTGAGATAGAGTAGAAAAAAGAATTAGGTACGCTAGGATTATTAAAATATTTTTAAATTAATATTTATATTTCATTTTTATTAACAACATTGTTAATCAATAAACAACCTAACCATTTTTGCTTATCATCTTTAACAATTAGGGCACAAACTTATTAGTCATAACTTATAAGTTATAAAAAGAACTGTAAAACTGTAAAGGGAAGTTTGAATGCGAACGACGGTTTATTAACCAAAAAGCCAAACAACTGAAAATCACTCCATGAGGAGGGCAGGAAAACACACGAAGTAATAACTAGACAAAGAAAAACAGAACATAAACTTAAGCACGCTGGAGGGAGAAGATAAACTAAATTATAACAGTGCTGGGGAAGCTAGGGAACTAAGCCAGTAACTAAGGAGGGGAAAACGGGGAAAAACTATTAAACTAAACATAACAATGCAGACTGACAGAGGGGGGCAAATAAATATCCAAGCAAACAGAAATCAAAACACTAAAGCAGAATGAAACAAGGAGAAAAGCAAACCTCAGACCAAAACGTAAGGGGAGATAGTCCAAACTTGGGGATCAGGCTGAGCACTGAGGGAGAACACACAATTGGGAGGGCGATGTCTAAAAGTATTGACTGTCCATAGAAATGTTCAGGGTCAGGGAGGAGTAAAGAACAGTTGATCTGGCAGAGAACATCGGGAGAGCTGGGTATAAATACATGAGGGCACAGGCGAAAACCATCAGGGTTAACAAGGAGAAAGCTAAAGAAACGAACTACGAAATGGTGCTAAGGGACAACAAAGTAAAAGCAGGTAGGCAGGAAGTAAATTAAAGAAAACTGAAGTCCAAGAACCGGGACCGTTACAATTTGTTTTTATTCACATTCTTGATTTAGATCAGAAAATTGATACGCTCAATTTCTGATCTAAATCAGAAATTTAGATCACTGTGCTCAGTGCTGCTGTGATCATTGCGCTCATTATTTATCTCTGTGTGCTACATAATGAAGCTACAGCAAGTAAATGGCCACTTATATAGCACTTTTATGCAAAGCGCTTTACAATATTGATTCCCATTCACTCATTCACACCCCGATGGCGGTGGCGGCCATACAAGGTGTTCACCTGACCCATAGGGAGCAACTTTGGGTTCAGTGTCTTACCCAAGGACACTTCGACACTTGGCCGGGACCGGGGATCGAACAACTGACCCTGTGGTCTGTGGATGACTGCCTTACCAACTCACCTGAGCTACAGCTGCTGCCGTAGAGACTAAAAATGGGTATATATGGTAATTAGCCTGGTTCTGTCCAATGGTAATGAAATCAACATACAGTTATATCATCTATACAGCTCACTAATAAACACATTCTATCTCATTTGTTTAATCTGCACAAAAACTCATTATTTACAGTAAACAATTTATGTGCAGGAATGTTTTTATTGGCAAACAGCAGAGCCTCTAAAAAGCTATTGTCCCAGGCCAGAAAAGAGACCAGAAATAGTCCATATAAATCATTTCTCACTCGTGGTAAGAAAGCAAATACATTTGTTGTCATTTACTGTACAGTAACGTAGTAAGTGTAAAGATTTACTACCCGCATAATATTTGTCCCTTATGAGAAAAATAAAAGAGGAAGCAGACTGTCAGCCAGGGGTAAATTGGAAAAAAGGATGGCTTGCTAATTTGCTACGTGGAAACACGTTGTGATGATTGAATCCAAGAGAAGAGCAATATTTTGTTGTATAGTCTGTTTTGTTTTCTCCAAGCATTTGTATTCTTTTTATCTCCACAATGCATCAACCCTTGCTGATTTCTTTTTTCCTGGCTGTGTGGCTTTAAGGCATGTCACCTCCTGGACATGACATTATCTTGACATTATCTCCACTTGTTTGCTGAAATAACACCATATAATATGGCTTGGACTCCGCTGTCCAACACACCATAAAATGCAACAGGTCAATCAACACTGACATATGAGGAAGTTGTTCTTTGGCTTTATAAGTTTAAACTATTTGTCAAACCTGGAACAAAGATGAAGACGTTGTTGGTACCACACTCCTCAAAGGTCAGAACATTCTGTAGGCAGCCGTCCAGCTCAGAGACTTTGCTGAAAAGTTATTTTTCTTATAATTCATTCACTTCATAGCAGCCCCAACCCCTGTTACTCTCTTTGGTTATCGTCTGCAGGCTTGAGTAGCTGCAAAATGTTTGTAATTTTAAAAGCATTGAAAAAGAAGGAAATTTTAAATAGAGAACCAACCGCTTCACAGCTGTTCAACCATATGTTCAGTACACTTTTTACCTTTTGCCAAATCCTTTCTCAAAGTAAAATTGTTTCGTTACACTAATTCAGTAATGGCTGGCCACTGGCCTGCATTACCTTAAATATAAATGATCATAACTGTAACTACTATGCTGCTGCTGCTTTGAAAGACCACTTTAGGTCCATAAGGGCATATGTTGTTGATGCTCTAGAGACTACTTTCTGAGTATTGGTTGAATAAAGAGCAACACAGTGATACCAGGGATGCACTTTTAAAAACCCTTTTTATGCCAAAGCAAACTGTGTTATGGTCTTTGAAAACCTCTGGATTCAAATCCAAAGTCAAATGGGCTGTTTGAATAGCCCTTCAGCTTTGCAGCCATCATTTTAGAGAATGATTCTTTTTGACAGCAGTTGTAATAGCACAGGTTACCCCACCTGATCACACATTACATGACCATGAACATACTTTTGCAAATAATTTTGCTTACAGCAAAGCCAAATTAAATTACTTAAAACATAAAATAAAAAAACGTACATCACTCCAGGGACAATTTAGTTTTCCACTATGCCTCACTGTATGGCTCAGGGGCTTGAAGGTAATTATTGCTACCCTGTGCTTGTGGTGCTTGCAGAAAACAATATGTTTGGTCGTGCAAACAAACCATTCTGCAGATGTAGCTGAAACAAACATCTATGGGTAATGTTACATTCATCAGAGAATTATGCTCTTCAGGGATTTTGAGTAATTATGCGACCATTTAGATGTAAAACAACACACATTATTAATATTGTATAAACTGCAAGCTGTGGAAGTGCTGATAATTTTAAAGGATTAACAAAAGAAAACAACCCAACAATTTAACAAACACCGTGGACTGTGGTTATTAGGTGGTTATTGATTTACCAAAGTCATTGTATTGTACCTAAAATGATTACTTGCTAAATAATATATGTCTCATTATAAACTGATAAGGAAGATACTAGGCTCCTAAAATAACAGGCTGTGTGGTATTCAAATTTAAACAAGAGTCTAAACTTACCCAGTCTTTAGTTGAATAGGAGCCTGTGTGTAATAATGAAGTCGGTCCAGAGAAAGATTGCTTCCAGCAGACCCAGAGGAGAGACAGTCTCTGACAAGATTGTGTATGAGTTTCATTCACTTTTGCACAGATGGGCCCTTCCCTGAGAGTAACTGTCCATTTCTGTCCTTTCTTTTATTGTGTGCCTGTACAGTGTGTGTGTGTGTGTGTGTGTGTCTGTGTGTGCCTGTACAGTGTGTGTGTTTGCATGTGTGTGGGGTGTGGGATCTCTCCATTGACTATTGTGCAAATAATTACTTGCCTGTTAAACAAGGCAACTCAGTGTATCCAAAGTCAAGTAGTGCCAAGAGAGAAAACAGGGAAGGGTTTTAATGCAGGGAAAAGGAGAACATGGTAGACACACACAGATTAGGAGAGATAAAAAAAAAAAACAGAAATTGAAAGGTGGGTGTAGTTTTGGAGAGTTGGAAAGCAATTCACTGTGTTTTGGACAAGGCAAATAAGGCACATTTGAGGTGAGATTGGAAAGAGTTTAAAGGAATACAGTCTGCAACTGAGTGTGGGAGGCTGTAAGAAAAACAGTGATATTATTCATTGTTCTTCTTACAAGAATAGCAAGTGTGTGAGTATTCAGCAATGCAGTGCATTAAGCCCCGAGTGTCTGTGTGTAATTCCATAGCAACTCCTCAGTATCAAAGTGATGCCCCAATCAACAGGCATGCAAACTGCAAGCTTTTAAGGAAAGTGGTTGTGAAAAGAAGGAGACTGGGACAGTAGGATATAGGTTGTGGCAATGGGAAGAAAAAAAGCCAGAAAGAGTTACGGGTAGACAGAGAAAGTGAAATTAGGTAAAGGGAATGTAAGAGGCCTGTGTGTGTCTCCAGGCAGTAGGCCTTATGTAGCCTGCTTTAACACTCTCCCCCCACCATCTGTCAAATCCCACATAACAGGGAAAGTATAGAAATGGCAATAGTGCTCATCTCTCCCAGTCACACTCCAACTGCTATTTCAGCACTGCAGCAGAGCCTCAGTGACCCCCGTCCTTCAGCTCATAGTACATTTCTAATTTCTAACTACATGTAAAGCATTTATTTGACACTCATGCAGAAGTCCAACAATAGAATGGGGTCACTATGTTCCCTTTACCGTACTCATCCTTGTGAGTCTGTTTCTTTTGATTCCTCATTTTCTTTTTCTTTTTTGCTCTTCTTGTCATTTTGCCTTTGTTCCCAGAACACTGTTTCTTACTTAAATTGCCTCCCATCACCCTCCACTGCCCTATTTATAATATGTTTTATACTCTCAGCAAGAAACGACTCAGATTTCTTGGAATCTGCATACAAGTGAGAATTAGAAGATTTGAATGGTTTCACATTTTGAAAGCAGAGCTGGATTGATGTGCAGCTGGTTCACTGAAGCTAAAAGTTTTAAAGATTGTTGAACATGGATACCAAGTACACACACATTAGACTTCAAATGCATAAGATTATTGTTTATTATTTCTTATATTTCACTGCTTTGTGGAAGAAAGTAAAATAGTAATATGCATTTTCAGGTGCAGGATATAATGAATAAAAAGCTCTTTTGTTCAAGTTTCTAAAGGTTCCTCACTGCCTGTCAGTATGACATTTTTAGAGTGAGTGAAACCTGAACGCCAATGCAGGCCTGGTCGGAAGGATCGAATAGAAGCAGGATATTACTGTCTAAAAGAGCGAGCTTTTTCCCATTGAGGTGCCAGCTGGGTTCTCTTAGAACTCAGACACGCAGGGGAATAATACATGTGCACACACGCACACATATGTGCTTCACATTTGTATTCCTGGAGTCACCTACACAGACTCTTGATCTGAGAGAATAATCAGCGTTTGGGAACATTTCGCCTCATTGCTTATTCATAGCTGGCATTGTGTTTATGTCTTATTCATGCCACTGCTCCTGATGTCTGCCTGTTTTAATGAGTAATTGGGGCTAATTGTACGTATGCGTTGGCGGTGTAAAAAGCAGACTGAACCAAGAAAGGCATTTTCATCAAGGAGACTCTTCTCTCTGGATTTGACTGTGCAATTGCTTTACATCGCTAAGTATGACACATGCAGAATGAAAGGGGTTTGGATTATGCTAAGTCAAGTCAGCATTTCCAGCTCCGGGATTTGTATTAGGTTGTAACAATATCATATCCACTGCCAACAGATAATTGTGTCACCGTGGTTTGGCACCTTAGTGAGCACATCGCTCTCGTAATCACTGTGATGTTATGATTTGGAATAAAGCGGGGGCTTATTACTCTGCACGGATGCTTGAAAGTGAGTTTGTGCAGTATCAAGGATTAGATTAGTTACAGCTACATCCAGGAATGATTTGGAAGCATTAGAGGAGATTTTGTCTGTGAAAGCCACAAACTAGGGTGAAATGTTAAACGGCAGGTGCTCACAAGGCATGCTCACTAGTCAGTATGTTCGTTTTTGTTTTTTTTTATATATTTTGTTTCATGTTTCATGAACCCAGTTGTCTTGTTTTAGATGGAAGTGCCCTAGAACTGCCAGACTTACACCAAGCTGTAACACCTTGATATTTCCTGTTTGTAAGTCTGACCCAGCTTGTGCTCATTTTCCCTGGTTTTGTTTGTTTATTTTTGGCAGATGAAGCCACAGGTTACGGGCCAGTGTTCGAGGAGCAGCCGGTGGATACCATCTACCCCGAGGAGTCGCCTGAGGCCAAAGTTACCATGAGCTGCCGAGCTCGAGCCAATCCACCTGCCATTTACAAGTAACATATGTTCTCCATATTCCCAGTCTCATTACTGCCCGCTGTGTATTCTCTCTGCCTCCCACTACTTGCCATCTATCAGGTTTCATTCAGACTGTTTAGGGGTCTTCCTTTAAATGGCAAAGTCACAAGGAAGGTAATCTTAACCTTGATGCGCTTCATGCGTGACCATCCACTAGTACATTTTAAGCCATTTTAAAATAATTCTGTTGTTGACAAATAATGTTTGAATATCTTACACAAGAAAAAAATTAAATAAGATGTTCCTGCAGCTGTAGCACAAACACAATTTTCATCATGTCTTCATTCATTTTCCACTTCAAAATGTAAAGCATTTTGCATGATCCAAATCAATGTACATATAAATTGATCGTAAATGATATTGCTCTGCATCCACAAAATTGGTTTCACTGTCAGAGTTTCCAGAATTAAATGTCAGAAGGAAAGAAAACTGCTTTGACCATACCTGGTATTAACTGTTTAAAGGGATGCATGAAGTGTGCAATCTCTTCTGCCATTTAAAACATGAATTTTGTTAATGGCTTTATATAGAACCACTCTCAGTTTGTGGATCTTTGTATGTTTGTATGTTTAGAATGTGCAGAAATGTATTGCAAATTAGATTAACTTTAATAAAGACTCTAGTCAGATTTTGACTTATATTTAACTTCAGCTACAGGTGTTTGGCACATATCACAAAACTATTAAATTACCTCATGTTTCTATATTAAATAAACAATATTACATGCTACAAAAAGAAAATAAGAAATGAGTTGTTCCTGCAGTTGCAGCACAAACAGAATTGCCATTGTGTCCCCTTGTCATTTTGCAGCTCACTAACGATCCATTTGACACCAATTATGATCAAATATTAGGTATATTCACCCATATTATACCCTGACCGTGACTGCTTTCAAAATGCACTACTGTATTGACACGGTTGTTTTCCTTGTAGGTGGAAGCTGAACAACATGCTAATTGATCTAAATGAAGAGGGCAGCCATTACAGTTTAGTAGGAGGCAACCTGGTGATTAGCAAACCCATTAAATCCAAACATGAAGGAAAGTACAGCTGTTTGGCTACCAACATGTATGGCACGGTCGTCAGCCAAGAGGGATCCGTCCAGTTTGGATGTAAGTGGCCCAGATGTGAACCCTCATTTACTGATTGTATAGAACCAGGCTGTTTTAATAGAGAACGGCCCCAGAGCTGTGTTTTTATGCATGTTAAACCTCTTGAATTTGCAAAGGCAGCTGCTACAAATCATAAGAAGTATGAAGAAAGCAATTTGTGAACTTCATGCTGCTAGCATGGCTAATGTCGTTTTATGTTAAGCACTACAGCTCAATTGAAAGTAAATGTGAAAACTTTATACAAGCTTTAAAGCTTTAGGACGGGTTTATGAAAGTTAGCTATAGGAAGCTATAGGATTCTGACTTACTTTTGAGATAAAAACAGTTTTACAATTGATTTTAATCTTGTCTCTCTCAGACCTTGATCTTTTCTCATCAGAGGATAGGGAGACAGTGAAAGTCAAAGAGGGACAAGGGGCGGTGCTGCTTTGTGCTCCCCCACTACATCATCCAGGTACAATATGTGATAGCTCAGTGTGCATCTGCTGAAGGGTTTCTCCAAGAGTATGTTCAACTTGCCTATCACATAGCATTGACTGGAATAGTTGTCACCAGACATATTGTGCTGTAAAGATTTTTCATCCATATATTCACATTGTTTTTAATTATTATTAATGAACCAAATTAGTGATTTAATTAAATGAACCAGAGAGGCCCTTCAATCCCCAGTGACTTAACTGCAATAAAGCACAAGCTGGGTTTATTTTCTTTTATATTAATTTAGAACTTAGTTTATTTATAACTACTAGAATCAAGGTCATGTGTCATTACAAAGGACTGTATGTGGCTTCATCTTATTATTTCTCTTTTTCTTTCATCTCATACATTTTAAACACGATTAAACAACCCAAAAAACTTTACACATTTTTTCAATTTTTCATCCTATTACTTTGTTTCTAGAGTCTTGATTGACAAGTATTCATTTGTTGCAGCCGAATTGTCATTCCGATGGATCCTAAATGAATTCCCTACTTTCATCCCGCTGGATAAAAGACGTTTCGTTTCCCAGAAAACTGGTAACCTCTATATCTCCAAGGTTGACTCCTCAGACACTGGAAACTACTCCTGCATTGCATCCAGCCACTCCATCTCCAAGAGTGTTTTCTCCAACTACATTGCTCTGGTGTCTCAGGCTGAGCGTGAGTACTTCACTTCCTGCTTCCAAAGCAGTTTATCACTTCAGTTGCTTATTTCTGATTATGATTATACTGAAGCAGTGGTTTGGGATTTTGATAAAGACATAATATCCCTATTGTAACTCTTACTGCCAAAATTAAGTGTTAGTATACTACGTGATCTCAAGCCTTTTTCACATATGAATTCTCATGTGCGGAGAGTCAGGTCCAGACATTGTCAATAGTTTATTCATGTAGCACACAGCAGGAGATTGTCTGAGTCAGACATGTTCTGACATGGGGAAAAAACTACTTGATTTCACTGAGGGCTGGTGCCTGGTCAGAGTGTGCACATGACACAAAGTGTACTGTGGAGCTCATCTAAGTGGAGCCCGTCTGAGAGAAACAACATGCCAACTCGCTCGCTTGAAATCTTTCAAACATAGCCCCATTTGGACATTACTTGAATGTATGTATGTATGAAAAGAGCTTTAAAAGGATAAGTTTTAGAAATAAGATATTTGAGATACTGCAATGATTTTTTTCATTTAACACCAAACCAAAGCACAATGTTTAATCACAAGAACGTCTGCTTAAATTTGATAAGATCCACTCTTTTAAATTAGATTTACATGAACAAATTAGGTTGGAAATAGACTGACACAAGAACTTGTTTTAAGACAGAGCCACCAGCCATGAAAATATAATGAGGAAAAAAGGGGCAGAAAATAAAGCTTTGTGTTGTTGATGCTCTGTGTAACAGATGCCTGACTTAAAAAGTACAAATACAAAACTAAGCAACTTGAGGATTTATCCTTAGTAGCCTTCCCACAATCCTTTGCTTTTGAATTTATAGTGATTTACACTTTATGCCAGTGTCACCTGTGGCAAATAGGTCTTAAAAGTAGCTGAACAAAGTTCACAGGCTATTTTTCTCTTTCCATTGAAGAGATTATGAACTGAGCTGTTTGGGCTCTTTCTTGCATATGCCACATGTACTGTAGAATGAGATGCCTTCTGGCTGTAATGCTGTGTGTGTCAGGGGTAAATACCTTGGCATTTTGAAAAGACTGCTTCCTGGGACAGTACAAGTCACTGGAAGCAGGAGGACAACCTGCCAGAGAGGAGCAGGTAAATTGCGTTGGAGCTTATTAGGCAGCACAGCAGAGAGAGGCAAAAGGAGACAGACGGAAATCAAAGCGGGGAGGAGAAATAGTGATGATCACCAAAGCAACATGTACTGGTAAATTGAAATTTACCAGGCAGATTTTGGTTTGACTGCAAACAACAAAATTCCAACGACTGTGCTACCTCATTTGAATGGGTCTTTCACTTGTTTTAAACATCCCTCCTCTTATGTAAAATGTCAGTAAGGATTCTCAGTCATACAGCTGAGAATAGGTAGAAGTTGAGTCAAAGCAACTGGATCACGTTCTTAGTTTGAAAAGTTTCACCAAGTAGCTTCTTCAGTCTAAGTGAGGTTGATTATGGAACCCCAGCTATACTCAACTGTGGTCTCACCCTTTAAATTCCCCATCTCTCCTTTGTTTCATCTTAAGAAAGTAATGCCATTTCTACACACAGAGACATAAGCGGCCTGTCAGCAAAAGCAGGACAGTATGGAGAGTTCAGTGGGTCACTCATGTTTCAAAAGTGCTCAGACCCTAATAGCCTACACAACCACTCATCTAAATTATTTTGAGAACACTGTTTGTTTCAGAATTAGGAGCCTGAAGCTTTTTTAGCACCTAAGTCATAATTCTGGCCTGTTGTTATGCCTCTCAGGTTCCATCAGGAAGTACCCTGCTGACCTCAAAGTCAAGTTCCCAGACACCACTGCTCTGGTGGGACAGAATATTACATTGGAATGCTTTGCTTTGGGAAAGTAAGTGTAAGAGTTCATGTTTATGTCTGTTTGTTACAGCCCACAGGTTGAAAACGTTGTTTCAATTGCCATGCAATGGGCCTTAAATGTATATATTTAGTATTCAGATAATGCTTCATATTTGTACATATAGAGTATATTGGCTTTAATCAGTCTATTAGTCTCTCCAGACTTATTATTACTTCACCCTTAATGCATAGTAAATAGCATTTACAGTAGCTTAGACTGTTGGAAAACGGCCTGTTGAAGTAAATAATTTATAAAGCTTGTTTCAGAAGGATGATGACTTGAGTGCCGTGATGTCTGTGCATTAGAATTCGTAATCTGTAATATTTTCCTGCTCTCTCTCCATCTCAGCCCGGTCCCTGAGATCCACTGGAAGAAAGTAGGTGGAAATCTGTCACACAGTCATGAGGTGCGAATGGCAGGGGCCCAACTGCACCTGTACAATGTGCAGGTTGAAGACAACGGCACCTATCGGTGTGAGGCAGTAAACTCAAAGGGAAAGGACTCCCACACTGCATCTGTGTCTATAGAAGGCAAGAAATATTTGTTGTAGTTTGTTGTTTTAAAAACATAGCACAATGGAAGCAAGAATGTAAGGTTTACAAAGTAATTATTAGTTGAACTCATTCTCTAGTGCTTTGTTTTTATCACTACCTAGTACACTTTGACAGGTTTTTCTCTTTTTGGATCTGACTGCTACTTATCAACCCAAGTATCAACCCATATATAATTCAGCAGCTTTTGTGCTTTTTTTAGATTTTTCTCAAACAGTGTAACACTTATTTTCATCATTTGCAGCATTTCCTGAGTGGGTGGAGCACATCAGCAGCACAGAAAAAGACCTTGGTAGCGAGTACACTATGTCCTGCGTAGCCAGTGGCGAACCTAAACCGCACATTCGCTGGCTCAAAAATGCACAACCGGTAATATTCAAACTACAATTCTTGTCCTATAATAATTTGTCCTATAACTAAGCAATTTTGTTGTAGCTGTAAAATAATCAGAGCCACCATGGCAGCTGAACGTGTTCAGTGTGCTGTCCAAGGTTGTTATAGTAGCACAGCAGTGACAGCAAGCTGCCGCTGTAGATACACATCATGTCAGGAAAGAGTATTTCTTGTTATTGAGCAAGGGCCAGAATGGGTTGTTTAAGTCTCCATAGAAACAATCCGACTCGAAACATCCCCAGAGAGTAGCAGCTAGTGACAGCAGTGTTAATATGTACTACTTGATACGTCATTATGCAGCAATTAAACTATCTCATGATCACATTAGCTACTTGCTATCTTACTTCTGTGAATGTCAACAATCAATAGTTTCATGTTAATAATTTACTTAGTAATTGAGTTTTGGAAATGGTGAAATATTGAAAGAAGATATTTTTACTTGACACTGCTGATTTTTTCCCCCACAGCTGGACAGAAAAGAGATGAGATTCAGCAGCTTGACATTCGGTGACTCAGGGATGTACCAATGCATAGCAGAGAATCGTCATGGTGTCATCTATGCCAATGCAGAACTGCGTGTGTTTGGTGAGTCAAACTTTGGCTGCAGTCGTAGCACAAATGGCTGCATCAGAAATAGCAAAGGTCATGTTGACTAATTGGAGCTCATTAGGACATGTGGTTTATAATGTGGAATTGTATGAAGAAAAAATACTTTAACATAGAGTGATGGAAAGCAGCGCTGTGCAAGTCCTTGGTGTTACTGCACTGACAACTGGGACGGAGCTGGTCCCCGCTGATTCACACATTCATATAATTGATTGACCAAAGCACTTTTTTGCTTTTTGAAGGAAGCAGCTACATGTGCTTGTGCGCAGTGGGGTTACGACCATCCACTGTAATTACTTGGACTAAATCCGGTGCAAAACATTGCTACAAAAGAGCCACGTGCATTTTGTCCCTGTTAATAGATTTCTGTGGCTCTTTTTTTCTGTGCATCCTGAGCTTATTCCCAGCTATCTTGGCATTTTCTCAGGGGTTGCATCAGTGTTTTATTCTTGAAATCGCAGTGCTGTTAGTTAGGCTGTTAATGTCACTATGTGATTTTACAACATGCGTAGTTTAGAAATAAAAACTAAAAAAGGTACAATATGTTGTGTCAAAACGCTAAATATTTTTTATGAATGTAAAGTGTGTGATACACATATGCATGGCAGTATATTTTACTAAGTACTTGATGATTAATCGATACTGTCCCAACTCAGCCTGTGCTCCCACATTTGAACACAACCAAGTGAAGAGAGTCCTAGCCGCTAAAAATGGCCGGGTGGTGATTGAATGTCGACCCAAAGCGGCTCCAAAACCTACCTTCTCCTGGAGCAAGGGCACTGAGCTGCTCTACAACTCTACGAGGTGAGCAGACTTTTAATAGGAGGACTTTTGTCTTCTGATATGTAAATAACGTATGGTTACTTCTTGTTTCATTCAAAGAAACGGGCTCATCACGACTGGGTTTTCCTTTGTAGTTTTAATGTAAATATTCATCGTCTATTTCTGTGACTGTGAGGCACATCTGGGTCATATTAATACAAGGAGAAGGATTGAAGAATGTGTCGTCACTCTCAAGAGGATGTACTGTACAGTACCCTCTAGAATCACAAGACATATGCAGCATAGTAATTTAACATCTAGATTTCAAACTGTCAGATGTCAGACTGGATGTGCTCCTCACTGAAAAAACAAGCCTAATCTGGGAGCTCAGAGACCCCCAACCCTTTCCCCCAGCCTACAAACCCCCGTTTGCCACAGTGGGACTCAGTTTGAGGAGGAGCAGCAGTCAAATTACTATGCAGCATATGCCTTCTAATACTCTCTATGGGTGCTGTCTACATGAGAGAGGGTGTGGAGTAGTGATAGGGCAGCTAGCATGGTGGTATTTGTCATGCATGAAAATGATATATGCAGAAAAAAAGAATAAGAATTGTTGCATTTGCCTGTAATCTAGTTTAATGTCGATTCTTTCTGGATATTCTTTATAGTTTTTTTTATAGTTTTTCTTCATAGCCATTAGGCAACTGGTAGACATTCAGAGCTCTTTCATCTTTTTTCATCATCCACATATCCAGGGAGCACCTTTGATTTTTGACCTTCACATTGTGCTGTATATCTATATATATATCCTCAGTGTTTGAAGATATCTGGTTTCTTCTCAGGGTTTTCATCTGGGAGGATGGGAGCCTGGAAATCCTCAATGTGACGCAAGCAGATCAAGGCAGGTACACCTGCTTCGCTGAGAATGACCGTGGCAAAGCCAACAGCACGGGCTCTCTGTTTGTAACAGGCAAGTTTCAGTTAATGAACACTGCTTAATTAATAGCTCTCTTCATGCATCTTTTTTTGATGATTATAGGACAGTAGTTGTTACTTTGACTGATGTCAGCCTTGAATGGCAATCATTTTTCTAACTCTCAGCCCCACCAAAGAGTCCTGACCTCCAAATGTCTACTGTTGTTGAAGTATAGCCTTCTGAGAAGAGCAGTAGTAAACGGGCTCCTGGTGCATAATCATTCACTACCCAGGGGCAAAAAGATGTTGTTTTAGATCAGATGTGATGAAACTAGTGTTTAATGAATGAATAACGGCAAGAGCAAATAATGTCATTTCTTTAGACATATAATGTCAGCTGTCAAACATGCTTAGTTTTTTAAAGTCGCTCTCCAGTTGTGCTGGAAGCACAGCTCTTTTCTGCCCTCTTCTGGACATTTGTGCAAATTGAACAATAGTAGCTGTAAATAGTGTAAAACATACAAAGCATGTCTTTAAGTGGTTTTAAAGTTATTTTTTCTCTCTATTGAATCACGTTTTAAAAATCACTATGTTGATTCTTACAGTGGCTGGGAATAGGCTGCTTTTCATCAGCACATTCTCCTGTGTTTTCCCCCCAGAGTCCACAAAGATCACCTTGGCACCATCCAATGCGGACATCAAGGTTGGTGAGAATGCCAAGATGCAGTGTGGTGCGTCGCATGATAAATCTCTGGACATCACCTTTATCTGGTCATTAGATGGTCAGGTCATTGACCTACACAAGGATAGCCGCCATTACGAACGCACAACGGTAAGGCACCATATTGGTCAGCTGTTTTTGTTTTTTTTGTTTTTTTTTTTGTAAAGAGAAATAAACATAACAACCATATTTTACCAGACCACAAAATCTCCACTCTGCTCTGGAGTTCATCCATGTCAAATCATATTTGAGGTCAGGTAGATGTCTGTAGTATTTTTGTTGGAATACCTGAAATGGAAAAGCACAACCTGCTCTAAATGATTATGACATTCCTTTCCTGAGTGGAATAGTACACTGTATATTAGTTTAAAAGTAATTTCTGCTAACATCCATTATTGATGACATGACATACTCTCTCTTAGTGCAGCTCTAGGCATAAGCTGGTGGTTAGCATTTCTCATTTTTCACTCCGACTGCTAGGCAAACACCATATTGTGACTGTGATTGATGATAGCCCATTTTTGTACACAACATTTACCTCTTGTAAAAATGGCTTCCACTTAGTTGTGTTTGAATGGAATTACAAAGCCAGCAAGTTCAATGCAGTCAAGTATTAAAGTTTGTGGTGGTTTTACCTTTCTACAGTGAGAGTGCTGACAAGTACAGCTTGACATTACTGCACAGGAAGTCCTAGTCCTGTACTTGAAACCCACGTTCAGTTCAACTCAATTGGATCCTTAAGGTTGATACCTCAGGTGTTTTGGTCTCGCAGGATTGCTTTAGCAACTCTAATAATAACCTACCTCCTTTTCCATATTTCAAGATGAGCTGCTAACTAGGATAGCAGAGTAGGAGAACGATCCTTTTATTTTTAACGGGTGGAAAAACAGCATTTTGTGATCTATCATTTGTTCAGCTTGTATTAATTGATGTATGTTGTGTGGTTTTGTGCAGAATGGAAGCTCAGATGGCGAGCTGCTGATAAGGAATGCCCAGCTGAAGCATGCTGGACGCTATACCTGCACTGCACAGACTCCTGTTGACAATGTTACCGCCTTCGCCCACGTTGTCGTCAGGGGTGAGTCATGAGTCGTGAGCAATTACACATATTCATAGAGTGTCATAAAGGCCCCACAAATATAATTATTCAATCTACATTTTACTAAGAGCGGTGGAATTCTACATGAACACACAATACTCCGTTAAAGTTATATATTTTTATTTATTTATTGGCATTACAGATAACCCCATCTACCACTACCATCCATATAAAGTCCTCAAGTTGTCTGATGCATTCACCGATGATGCATTTCCTTTAGGTTCGAATAACTGGCTACCACCTTTTGGAAATATTGAATACTTCAACTTGAATGTGTCAGCTGTTGTTTATCCTCTACAATAGATTGTACTGCTTGGCTTAATATTCGCTCATTTCAAAATTAGCCTACATTTATCCAAAACATCTGCCATGTTCAGTGAGGCAGCCTGGAAAATAAACCTTAAAGTTTGCATTTTGTATGCTTTGATAAGATCTTGAAGCTGTTGCCGGGTTAAACACAGTGTAGACTTCACTAAATGGAATACAACAAGCAATTCTTATGTGTCATTAAAAAGTGTGTTGAATAGTGTCAGCTCCTACTAGTCTTTATTATAACTGAATAAAATATTATTTTTAGTGAGTATTGAGATCCACTGGCATCACAGCAACTAGTATGTTTCTAAATATGAGATGTACTGTATAATGCCCTGTGATGAGTATTTGTCGACCAAAGTATGTAGATTATAATTTTTCTACCTCTCTTCACAGTATTTTGATATGGACTGCTGCTGATTTGTCATTGTTCTTAGAGCCATACAGATATCAACACGCACAAAATAAACACTGCCACTCTTCCGCAGTACTTTGTCATTTACTGTATTTCACCTTCTGGATGATTCATCAGGCTTTGTTTTCACCCTCCGCTTCCTGATGAGTGAGAGCTTGCCTTACAACTCTCCCATTAGGTCTTGAAACAGGGCCAGTGTTGGCAGACAAAGGGTCTCTTCAAATAGGAACTCAAGAACTCTAGCAGTGATCTGGTTGCCAGTGATCCCTGTGGTGCCCTGGGTGTGCTGCCACTGCTGTGGCTTTCAGAGCAGGTGTTGACAGACGGCCAGGTGAATGCACAGCGGCTGACTGTGACGTTTCCCAGAGTGGAACCAAAACACAGGCCCTGGGCCGCTCCTAATGGAGTGCCAAATGCCAGCAGTCAAGCGAGAGAGGGATGAAAGACAGCTATTTATCAGAGCAGATGAGGAAGCAGATCTGCTCCAGGAGATTGTCCAAGCTGCATACATTCTGTAAAGCTCTGCACCTGCAGCTTGTTATTAGTTGGGATTTGAGATAGGGCGAAGAGATGTTT
This sequence comes from Channa argus, assembly GCF_033026475.1. Classification (NCBI taxonomy): domain Eukaryota; kingdom Metazoa; phylum Chordata; class Actinopteri; order Anabantiformes; family Channidae; genus Channa; species Channa argus. Next base: position 10,702,452 of record NC_090200.1, on the reverse strand, counting down.
TCATATGACGTGTGTGTGTGTGTTATTGTAGCGTAAAGTTACAGTCTTGCCTGGAACAGTGTTGAAATATAGCTGTGTTAACTTAAGTGCCTATGAATTAGGATTTATTGTATTTCACTGTACATAAACCTAAATGTGCTTGTTGGGATACAGTATGCACAAACACAAATATGCATTGTGCTAACCATTAAATCTATATGACACAGTATGGTGCAGACATTGAGAACCTGGACAATATTACTTCCCTTACACTGAACTATAAAAAAGCTTTCTGTTCCGACTCTCAGAGGAGAAAAAGCATAAGGAAAGCTTACGGGCTGTCCAGCTTTGGTTGTCTAATCGTCTTACTGGCCTCAGCTCATATTCATGGCTTGGAAAAAGTAAATCCTGGCTGATTTCAGAGGCTGTGGTTTGCGAGGCTGACCCTGACACTGTCTGGGTTTTCTATTAGGCCATTTTTATGTTCCAGTGGAAGGATCAAGATGAACAAGAAGACCAAGAGAAACAGTGGTTTCTAAAGCTTTTACTTAATCTGAAGTATTTATATATATGTCAGTTGGCTTTAGGCATTAAAGCCTAAATCCATCAGTCTTTGCCAATGTCTATGAGAAAAGACTAAAATAAGGAGATGTAAGGGACTTCATGGCAAAATCAAAAATTCTTTTTTGGAGCTTTGTGTTCTTGTACAGTATAAGATTATTAAATGGCTCGGGATTTTTGCTAAACATTTCTCCATGCTCTTCAATGAAAACAAAGCTCCTTCGATAACACCCGACAATCTTTCTCTTGTTCTGCTATTTGTGAGCAAGTAGAACATTCACTGTCTGCCTGAGAGATAAGTCAAAGCCGAGTCTTGTGTGAATTCACACTTTAGCCTAAGGGACAGTGACACTTTTCTCTACACAAAACTGCAGCTGCGCTTGTGTTTATTACCTATCAAACATCACTTTTAACTTGTCTCTTGTTCTTCTCTTTACCCCAGGCCCCCCTGGTGCCCCAGGTGGGGTTCGAGTGATAAACAAAACTGACAAGAGTGTAACACTGCAATGGAGCCGTGGAGCAGACAACCACAGTCCCATCTCCAAATATACCATCCAGTACAGGAGCTCATTCTCAAAGGATGTCTGGAAGAATGCTGCTACATGTGAGAACTCCAGTATACTAGTCAAATAAACACTGTTACTCTGATGCTGAGCTTACTATGGTGTTAAAATACTTTGGCTTATACCCCGAAGGAATAGCATGGGTCTACATGGTGGTAAATTTCCCCTCAAAATGACTTAAATATAGGAATGGGTTCCATAAACGTAGCTTTTGTGAAAATGTAGCATCGCACAACCCCTTTGTATAATGGTTTATCATAGTGTGCTGCAGCCTTGACGTTTTAACATTGTAAAATTAAATTTGTGCATTTTTCTTTAGCTCCTGCTGATGTAGAGGGGAATGCAGAGGCTGCCACAGTGGTAGAATTGTTCCCTTGGACAGAATATGAGTTCAGGGTGATTGCAACCAACACTCTTGGGACAGGAGAGCCAAGCAGCCCATCACCTAAGGAGAAAACCCTGGAAGCAAGTAAGCTTGTAGCCTTACTTTGGGTTCATATAGTATTATTTTATTTTTGGAATATAGAGTCAAAGTAAGTTGAAAGGCCATGGAAAAGTGGTAATACAGTCCAGGTTTCCATTCTCATATTTTTTCTTCATCCTTCTATTATAGCAATGTGTTTACATATGTGAAGTATCGCTGTAGAAATAAGTCAGCAGAAATTCCATCATACTGGACTTTCTACGTCAAAAGAGTGCTGCCAAACTCACCACACAAACCTTTACAAATGAGCACTTTGCTGAAACTGTATACTGAAATTCGATTATAAAATGGAAATCACATGCTTACAATGACCTCTCTTGAAGAATAATCATCATTTTAGAGTGAGCTACAAGACAGGAGGACTTCTGCTCCTCTGTCTTCGTAAGTGGCAAAGTTCCCACACGGACATTAAGGTGTTGCATTTGGCACAGGAGAAGACATTGATATTGTATTTGCAAAGAAAGGATGTTTCAGTAGTGCTGCCAGGGATTAGTTACAGCCTATGTGGGTTGGCGTTGTTTGTGTGAATTCTTAGCATGTGGGCTCAGAGTTCTGCTGTTGCTGTCTTACTTTAGTTCCTGTGGTGGCGCCCTCGGACGTCGGCGGGGGTGGAGGGACTAACAGAGAACTGACCATTACATGGACGGTAGGTTTGGACTTTGCACAGAAGGGAAAATTTTACCAGCTCATATAAAAGCACACAGAAAGGACACATGCTGTTGTTAGTAGTAGTAATAATAAAAATAAATCATATTAAAAAGTAGTAAAAAGTAATTATTATTTACCGCAAAGTTACAAAATAATCACAGAAGATGATATTGAAACAGACATGAGCTTAATTACAATACCAGAACATACAGTACAGTACAACCATTCTTTGTTAGGTGGTGTCAGACAGGCAAACATCACACAACAAGAATGGAGAGCCACATAGTCATGAGTCTGGATTTTTTTAACATATGAAAAAACATGTTCTGGGAAAACTTTGACAACTTAAACCAGAAACTTTTACAGATTATTGACACGATTTTAAAAACAGTGCACAGAAGGACCTCTTAAGGCAGACTGCAAGTTTATACAAATAGGATTTTAATGAAACGCGCCAGTGAGATTTGCAGGTTTACAGATCTAGGGAGCAGAATGGTGTAATACATCAGCAGATTAAATATATGGCAGAGAACAGCAAGCCATAGAACATATAGAGAAACTGTAGAATAGCAAATTTGAATAAAAAACATTTAAAAAATGAATGACTGAACTGAATCATTATGCTCTATTTCCCTGCTGGAGCCACTGATAAATTAGTTTTCAAGGACGAATGTCCTTTTGCATGGCTGATGTATGGCTGTTCAATTCTAGAGCGGCTGAAAGATGAGGCGACGTGTTTAAAAGAGAGAAGGAGCGATGCCGAAAGCAGGGACGTCGTACTGGACATGTAGCATGATAGATGGTTTGCACCGTCTGTTTCGTTTCAGGCTTCAGACGTGTGCTGGATACAATGTTTGAAGTTATTTACAGTAATTTTTCATGTTTTTTTTTTGTCATCAGCCTGTACAGCCGCAGTACTACTATGGGCCTAATTTTGGCTACATTGTGGCCTTTAAACCTCTAGAAGAATACGAGTGGATGAAGGTGACATTAGCTGACCCACAGGCCAGGCGCTATGTCCACAAAGACTCGTCCATTTCTCCTTCAACGGAGTTTGAAGTCAAAGTTAAAGCTTTCAACACCAAAGGAGAGGGACCCTTCAGCCTCACAGCCGTCATTTTTTCAGCACAGGATGGTAAGCCCTGAAGAGATTCACAACTCTCAACACTGAAAAGTAGAGGGGGAAATATGCTAAAATTATCTCACTGTCTTCTGAATCGTAGTTTGAATCCTTGAATATGCCAACCCACTGCTATTTCAATCTGTCATTGTCAGCTACTTATCACCAGCAGTTTTCAATGGACTAGGGCCCATTTAATAGGAGTTCTCGTGTATAGTTGTGAGGAATTTTAATACCTCGTGAAAGTAAGCCCATCTTCTCGTCACTCTCTTTTCTAGCAGGGGGATTATCATGATCTATGTAGCATGAACCAGAAAGCTGATAATTCGCCCAAGGATGCAAAGCATTTACCCTAGTTATTAACTTCCACTGACAGACAGTTGAGATAACCACTGCAAACCCAGACATGATGGGTTACAGAGATGCCACGTTGCCGTGGTAACACACTTTGGGAACACTTGCCGTTGAATGTGTATGTATTTTGTAGGTCAGTCTCTAGTCTCCAGGTGTGTGCCCATATATGTACACTAATCAGCCACAAAATAATACAGTGGCACCTGGTGGTTTTTATTGAAAAATATTATTTATTTTCAATGAAAGTAAAACTAATAACCACTCATGTATAATTGTGGGTTAACCACCTGTCAGCGCATAAATTGGTTAAAATCTACTCCACTTTTACCAACAGTGATCTTTTTATACAGTAATTTAAAAAAATAATTACTACACAATACTTGAGGTTGTTTATTTCTGCCACCGCTGCACAGATCAGATTTTGTTGCATATGGGGCTGGATACTGTAGCTGCAGACTGCTCAGAGTGGCCATGCTTACCCTTGTCCTCCATGAAATTATTGAGACCACCAGTATTAATGATGTGGCAGCAGTGTGTGTGTATGTGTGTGTGTGTGTGTGTGTGTGTGTGTGTGTGTGTGTGTGTGCGTGCTTGTATCAAATTGTCTGACATCTCAGTGAAGGATTCTGGGCTATTAGGGAACAAAACTGTGATGAATCCAGTAAAATGATGCTTAAGTATTACTGAGGCCAAAAGGCACAATTCATAAAGTGTTAGAAAGTTCATAGTTTATTGTCAAGATAACCTGTCACATAATCAAGCTGAACACATTCATACAGTACATGTGTCTGCAGAGTTTTTCTGTTACTGTAACTCCACTGATTTCTGTGTCTCTCTTTAGCTCCATCTGAAGCTCCTGACGAAGTCAAGGGCAGGGCTCTCTCTGCCACGGAAGCCTCTGTGTCGTGGCTGCTCCTCTCACAGAGCAACATAGATGGATACCAGGTCAGTCGAGAGTTTGTTTTTCCGCAGCATGAAACAACCCAAACGAGATGTGAGCTGTAACATGACTTGGGTCATCTAAGAGAATGTTTTTTAGCTGGAAACAGTGACAATAAATTTGCTAAATGCCAATAAAATCTATATATTTTCTTTCTTTTAATGTTTTTGAATCATCGTTTTATAATTATTTCATGCAAATATTTATTTATATATGAAATAAAGTATAACCAGTTTTCAAAAAAACACTTTCATTCTTTTTAAACTGTTAATTGTAAATTGTTGTCCTAGTTAAACAAGCTAGTTAACAAACAAATACGTGTGTCCTGAGTTTCTTTTTTCTTTAGTTGCATTTTCAGGACATTTTACCTTCTCACATGCTATAACTTAGTCCTTTTAAATGCTGCTAATATCTTGACACTGCAGGACAGAAGTTCAGCCCTCACAATGAGGTGGTAGAGACCATCCTGTCTAAAACACAACAGACGACACATTTCTGATAAAAAATCTGTGTTTTAATAGCTTGCAGAAAGATCAGAACGTCATGTATCTTCGTAATCATCATTAATGCAGTATTTCTTTTCACCTGTTAAGCTATTTTATAGAAATTTCCAGAAGAAATCACATTTCTTCCTGGATATCCTGTATACTCAATTCAGTGGTTAGTCATTTATTCATGACTTCTTGTTTAGTATTTAAAAATCAGTTTTCTAGCTCTTGCTTCTGTTGTTCCTTATCCTTGGTCTTGTTTTCAGTGATGAAATATTCTTCCATCAGGACTTGATCTGGCTTGATTCCTTGGCTCAGAGGGACATTCCTCTAGCCCTGTCCTCTGTCTTTGGAATGTAGCTCCGATGTTTTTTCTGTTCTTTTTGACACTGGCAAAACAAGCTTGGATTTTGGGCCTGTGTGTTACAGGTGAAGTACTGGAGGAATCAGGAAGACAGCGAGGGTGGGGCCCAGAAGGTGGTCGTGCCCAGCAGGGAGAACCATACCCGTCTGGATGGTATGAAGCCCAACTCCCACTACCTTGTTGAGGTTCAGGCATACAACTCTGCAGGATTCGGACCACCCAGCAGGATCCACATCCACACCAAGAAAGCCCGTATGTTGTGCTCTAAAACAGTTTAGCATTATCTAGCAGGGATTTGTGGGGGAAACATGTATCTGAGTGTCATGTGCTGTATATCCTCTAATGTATATGAGTAAATATGACTATTTTTGTTTCCTTTACAAGCTCCAAGTCAGCCCCCTAAAATAATACGTACAAAGTACAAGGGAAAGTCTGTAAATATTGCCTGGGAACATGTGGAACCCTTGGCTAATGAGGCATCAATAAATGGTTACAAAGTGAGTACATTTCAATATTGACCTTAGAATAAAAGTGAAGTACTGCTGGTATTCTTACATTTTTTATACTCTCTGTTTGTATACCTAGGTGTTGTACAGGCAGCAGGGCCAATCCACAGGCCCAGTGTACATAACCAGCAACAGGCACATAGACCTTCCCCTTCCCCTCGATGGGAACTATGTGGTGGAGGTTCGGGCACACACAGATGGAGGAGACGGGGCTGTGGCAAGAATCGACATCAGTGGTAACAGACAAATCTCAGATTTAACTCGTCCCCCTCACTCACTGTTCAGAATTGTTTAGCACAATCCGGGCCGGAGTGGGAACAAAAATCAGTCTGGGACTTTTGACTCAGACCAGCGCACAAAGATCCAGCGTGGGGCAAAACCATCATTTAGGCCTGTACCGTATGACGCATTTCCCAGTATATCGTTTTATAACATCAGTTTTATATTTATTATTTATGCAATTCAAATATAGATTACATATTGATTGTATTCCTGGTGTTTGTGGCAACTGGCAGTAACTCCTCTTAAATGAACTTAATGCAGTTTTAGAGCATGGACTCAGTAATTTATCTGAACACTATCAGGCTAAGTGTAGTAGAGTATAGGCAAGAAAGCAGAGAGACTACTTGCACTCTACATGAGTAATGGCTTTGTGCTCCTGCCACTTGTCTGTATTGAAACTCAATTTGGAGTAAATAACAGACTTTAATTAGATTTTCTGATCAATAAGTGAAAAGTTATATGACATTAATCTGCTATATAAAGTTAACTTTCTGTCGTCTTCTGGCTTCGGTTTACAAATCACTGCTTGCTGTGCTGCACGTAGAAGGAGCTGTTGTTCAGCTCACTCCACTGCTCCTTCTATCTGTTACATAACATAAACACTTATACTGCATTTTTTCGAAACTTTGATATTCATGTAAACTTTAGCAACACGTAGCTGCGTATGTGCTGGACGCTATGTGCTGTAGCTACAAAGTGACTTACAACTAAGCAGCAGACACTAGGGACAACTCAGAGGTTCAGTGTCTCGCTCAGGGACACTTCAGCTTGTAGCCAGGAGGACCGGGGGTCGAAGCACTGACCCTGTGGTTCATGGACGACTGCTCAACTAACTGAGCTAAAGCCCCCATAAACCTCAGTGGGGCCACACAGTTTTATGTCGGATGTGATCAGCACGTCTCTCTGTTTCTCTCTCTTTCATTCTCGGATTGTGATTTGAGTTCAAGCCATAAAATTCTGAGTCTATTTAAATGGGCGTCAATTGGTACAAGCGCCTGTGTCCATTTCCTTGCATTTTGGAATCCTTATTTAAATTGACAGGATTCAAAATCAGAGTGATGATCATGCAAAATTAAAAGCCTTTCAGTTATCTAATTACATTTTAAATCTGTCATGAGGTGGCACACTTTGACTGTGGCCTGTCTTTTGCTGGTTAAATTAGCCCAGGTTTAAATTTGGTGGTAGGTTATCATTTCTCACAGCCACAGGGTTCCCGTAGGCCACAGCACAGTTGTCACTTCAGGTTACATACCATAGATTGGAGAGCTAAGGTGGGGAAACTTTACGGTCCGTGACTAAAGCCTTGACTGGATCCTCTCTGTGGCTGATGGACTGACAGGTAGCTGACTGGATAGAGGAGGCCTTAAGCCTCTGTAATTGATCTTGATGAGTAGAGGAAACCCCTCCTGTGGTTTTCCTTGTCCCTTATCATTCAGTCCAGACCCTTCCTGACAGCTTGATTTCTTCAACCCAGGAATTTAAGCCGTAGGGGATTTCAAATGGAGGGCATTGACAAATGGAGGGGCATTTGAGGTGCACTCCAAACAGATGGGGCATAATATCACAGTTCACACACCAAATATGGACTTTATGTTAATGGATAAGAAGTGGACCCTCAAGCAATTTTTCTCTTAAATTTCACTATCAGCCCAGTTCATTTTAAAGAAAAAAACTGATCTACCTGCACCTTTGTGTTTCTCAGGTGGGGGTATTATGGCTGCCCAGTCTCTCAGCATGTTCTCTCTGCTCCTGCTGGCTCTCCTCTGCCTGAACCTCTGACTGTAGCGCCATCTTTGTCTTCACTTCCCGTGAAGAAGACGACTTTTTTTTTTTGTGGTTGACGCCTATACGGACTTTGGGACTCTTTCCACAATCTTTTGGTTCCACCCTGTAACCCAGGGCGTCCTATTCCAATTCTTACCCTCTGGAATGTGTTTGTGGAAAAAGACACATAAATGGAAAAATTGGAAATGGACAAAGACATCCCGTATTTATCCACAAAAGGCCTCTCTGGAGGAGTTTCACAGGAGTTATGTCAATTTTTTAAATATGCCTTATATAGATGTCTGCACTTAACGTTCACGGTAACTTGTTTTAAAATGGATCCTGACAGAAAGTGCAAACATTGCACTTTGCGCAGCGCGGCTGTTCAGTGTTTTTACATCATGAAGCCAACTTTTCTGACATAGATAAGGATGCTGTATGTTCAGAAAGGTAGGCTTCATTGGATCTGTGATGTTTTAAAAAAAAAATTACAGTGCATTCCATAGCTGATGGTAAACAATTATCTGTAAAGGGCAAGTGTATGACTTTATAAAAATGTCTTTATGTCATTCTTTACTTGCAGTTCAGTGGCATTTTTTCATATTTTCTTTAAAAAAATCAAACTCACCCTCTGTTACAGAGATACAGTCAAAGCAAATCTCAACTCTCACATACCAGAGTTTATTAACAGGCATCATACACAAGCGAGTAACTTATGTCTTGCTGAAATACAGTAATATATTCAATAACCAATACTGTTTTGCTATCTAACACTATGGATGTTATCTGAAGAAAAATAGATTGGTTTGACCTTCAAATTCTGTGCATGTTGACGTTGTGACTTGGAAATCATCCCAAAAAAAGGTTTGGGTGTTTAGGCAAATTAATCCATATTTGCAATGTACATCAAATAACATGATCAGGAAGTAAACTGAATATGTCACAAATGCAGTTTTGAATGCAAAAAACTGCAGCAGATGTGTAACAGTAGTTAATATGATTGTTTGTCACCTCTGGTTCTATTTGCACAGCTGTTCAGTGATCAAGGCTTTGCCACAGCATCAGGGCCAATGTTGAAATCGAGGCCGTGAAATGCTCCACCTAAACTGAAACGTTTGTTTTGACTGTATCATTTGGGCCTCAGTGGTACCAACTGGTGCTTTGTAAAGAATGTTGACATTTTATTTGTTTATTTCATTTCTCTCATTTTTTGGCTTTGTGTGAGAGTCACTATTAACAGTAACACTGAATGGTAGCGACGCTCATGCCCTACAATAATTGTGCAATGTCCGCTTCATCTGTGGCTACTTTATATTTTCTAAAAAGACAACTTGCCTAGCTCTCATAACAGTAATCTAGTATATTTATGTTTTCATTAACTGGTATATACAGAAGATAAGTGAAGCAAAGCCATCCATGTCAGCGGTAAGAGCCCATCCAAAGCTCAAGATGTTGTTTCCACCGCACTGTTTTATCTATTAACATGTGGTCAGAGATATATAAACATTATCAACTGTTGTCATTTTGTTTATGATTATTCTATTTGTACGTCTTCACCCACCTCTGGTTGGACAAGTTTAAAAGTTTAGTTGGAGGAACAAATGCTGCGTTTTGAATTCCTCCATTTAATTTCTCGTGTGACTGATGCTGGCCATGCTTCTACATTGTGACTATGTAAACATCCACCACAAAGTGCTTTTCCCAGTTTTTCTTCATGCGACAAATCATTTAAAAAAAAAAAAAAGAGTTGCCAAATGCATGAATGCCTTGAACTTTGACATTTCGGATGAAGTAGTGGCTCCACATTCTAACATGCATGACTTCGGAGACAAAGTGGTACATTACTTTGCAACCAATCAACATCATAGCGACTTCTCAACCTCCCAGCTTCATGCGAAATACTACATTCCATTACTGAGTGATATCCCTATATGTCAGAGACAGTATAGATCTAGGCCTAATACGTGCTGTAGCTGCTAAGCTTCATTAAACCAGTCATCTCATGTGAAGTCTTATGGTGGGAGGTTTTAGAGAGAAAATCTTACACTGACTAAAGGAATCTCACTCATAAAAGTTCAGAAATGGTCCTGCAGTCAAGCACGCATGATGATTAGGATGTCATCACTGATGGCAGTGGGGCCATGTTTGGCTGTTTCCTGGAGGTCAGCGCTTTGCTGGATGTGAATGGCACATGTTAGGGGTGAAACTGGATTCGTTCATTGACTGGACAAGGAACAATAAAGGTGTAGTTAACTATTAAACTGCTGTTTCCTTTTTTTTTTATTCTGATGTTTTGCGATGACTTCATTCACAATGAGGTGTGTTTTTGAGAGCACCTTTGGGGCAGATAAAGACTTATACTTGAAGAAGTGTGCAGACATTTGAAATTAAATCACCAACTTTTGATGTCATTTAGTTTCATATTATCCTCTGATGTATAGGGGAGTTGAATTACGCACGATAATTATTGACATTTCTTAGAATTTAAGTAAATGTACTTGGATACAATTGACTGATTACAACCCAAAACAACATTGATGTGTCTTGGTGACATTTGTGATTTTTAGTATGACATTATCAGAAAGAGGACTCCATGTGCCACGTGTCTGCAAGTGTCAAGGATAACACAACAAAGTCAAAACTGCATGTCCATTGTGTCCATCTACTCCTCTATATTTTTAACAGCTCATACCATTCAGGCTTCCAGGGGGCTGGTGCCTATCCAGCTGTCATTTGGCAGAGGTGGGGTACATCATGGACAGGTCGCCAGTCTATCTTAGGGCCAACACAAAGAGACATAGGCAGACAGACAACCATTCACACCTATGGGCAATTTGAGTCACCAATGACCTAACATGCATGTCCCCAGAGGAAACCTACGCGGGCCCAGGAATAACACGTAGGTTCGAACTGGGGTTCTTGTAGTTGTGAAGCGGCAGCACTAACTGCTCCACCACTGAGCTGGCCTCGTTGTGTCGTTGATGTAAAATTGAGTGTAGGCCCAGATATTTCCAGTGGCTAAAGTATCCGATAAAAAGACCCCTTGCCCTCAAAGACTAGGTCTGCTTCATTTTACCACACCAAGTTAGCAAACATGTAATGGTAACCACTAACTAATCCTTAATGATTACGTGCCATTTTTGTGATTGGCCGCTGTACTGTAGAACAATCACAGAAAATATAACCAAACCACAAAGTCCATTCAGCAGCTGTCCTGGGGTTTTGATCATATCTTCCTACATCAGCAGGAGCAAACCCTTTCACCACAACGCCCATGTAGTGGCTGTTTTAGAGCTTCCAATATCATATGGTCCTCATCAATAGTTGAATGTCTGATCATGTAACCTGAAAATTACACATTATTGGAAGGAAAATAACCAAACTATCTGCGGAAAAAGTCCCTGTTTAAAGTTTTAGCTCAAACTGAGTCAGCCTGAGATCACTAGTTACTGAATCATGAAGGGAGTCTAAGAGCCCTGTTTGAAATATTGATGTTACAGCAAGATTGAAGCACCGCAGCACAACAATTCCACTTCATCATGTCCATAGTCTCACTCGTACAAGGCAAGTGTGTCAAAAGTTGTGAGAGGGACTTTCAAATTCAGACAAATGCTCCACTGGGGTCAGACCACTGGGAGTCCCTGGTGCTCTTATGTACATGTGCTAAAGTACAAACAGCACTGAAATGGATTTAAATAGCAATCGTGTGTGTCCATGTTCATTTCTCTGGCTTTCACTCAACGGTAACTTCAGATGAGTGATGTCTGAAATATTCATAGCAGTGTCTCCAGTTCCCACATGACCAGAGCATCATCGGGGATTTGAGTTTGTTTCACCATTAAGCTCAAGTCATCAGTGTGTGTTTCTCCCTCTATTTCCAGTAAAAACCTATTTTTTTCCAGAAGCCAGAGTCAAATTAAACAGAGGTTGCGTTTCAATGTGTCCTCCATTACAGATAAGACCACTTTTTAGGCACAAACAGCTGCTGGAGTTTTGTCTCCTATCAGGTATCGAGCAGATGAAACGTAGATAGACATCACTTGTCTTCATGGATTAGGTCGCACCAAATGAATCAGATTTTTGATTCTTACGGAGCTTTAGTTCCCCTCTCCATTTCAATCAGGGGTCTTAATGGTTATTCACTGAAATCGACTCACAGGGGGAACAAAAGAAAGAGACGACCCTTTTTCCCCCCTGCAATGATTCGGTTCCTGATTCAGTGGCTTATCAGTCCAAGCACATGGCCTGCGTGGTAGTCTGATCCCAGGTGTTCTCCACCGTTACCCAGCAAATCATATCCTCCAGCCTTTAAACTCCATCAGTACAAAAATACTGATATTTGCCAACACAGCCTAACAATATATAAACTAAATCTGAAGTTATTATTTCTTTTACAATGATTGGCAGGAAAGAAAATATCGTCTCCCCTTCTTGTATTTGTGCAGACAGGTGTGCGGTCCCAGGACAGATTGTGCTATTGTCTTTGTAAAACAACACCTGTTCTTTGACAGCTCAGACAACACAAAACATAGTTTAAAGTGGTGCACAGAAGACTAGAACCAGACTGCTTCGCTGGGAGACCTGAAATGTGACTCCTTCTCTGAGATGCCTGCAATATGTCATGCTTTGTCAGACGGTAGAGTGGCCTGGACTCACGCAGGAGGGTTTTATAAAAGAGGGTCTCTGTGCAAATATTGTGTTACAGCTGAAGTAACAATCTGAAGGTTTCCCTGACATGTCATGACTGAAAACATTTAGCAAGTTTAACTGTTTAATAATCCACTGATAATGCCAGCCTGGACCCAAGAATTTAAAATGGATTTGTTTCCATCTCAATTTGTGGTGGATCTGTTGCCAAGATCACAATTTGACCTACAGGAGAAAAGAAAAAAAACAACAACAAAAAAACGGGCGACCTCTGCTGGTGAAAAGTTAAAACACACGTCAAGTTCCCAGCAGCTTTCACACCTGTGTGCATTTCAGTGTGCACCAACATCCGCCAGCTGGCAAAGAGGGTTACATATGTGTGAGTTAAAGTTCATGTATCGGTCATAGTGTGGAGATGTTGTTTAGAGCGAGCTGAGGTGCGTCAGGTGAAGTTTTCTGCTCACACACACGCACTTCACTCCACAGAGCAACTTCTCAGCTCCTGTGAAAGAAGTGGCGCAGCCCCTCAGAAACGCCGGGATCAGCGCAGGCTGCTCAAACTTTCAGTGCTCTCACGCTGCATCTGTTCACACTCGTAAAACAACTTTGTCCTGACACTTTGTGGTGCGCAGGAAAGTTGCCTGCGCAAACTATGTGCGCTGATTGTTCAACTTGTTGCGTGGAGAAGGACCCTGCCCGCCTAGTTTTGGACCTCGACGGGATGGAGTCGCAAACAAATCAAGGCACGGGTGTCCGTGGTGGATCTGTTTGTAAGAGAGGATGCGGGCTTCTCCTGTCCCATGAGGACATCCGAAAAGGGGAGCACTGCTGCGTGGACGCGCTCCGCACGGTCACCGACTCACTGGAAGAAAGAAGCGCAGCTTTGCAGCACGAAGCCCGGATGGCGAAGCTCAGGTGGAACAGGAGGGAGCAGAACCTGTTAAACCAGGTGTCAGCTCTGCAGAGCGAGAATCATCTCGCTGCTCTCAAGTACCAACGGAGACTGCATCAGTACATGCTACACATCAACAGCATTGCAGAGCAGGTCACTGGGTACTGCAAGGTGAGAGGGCTGCTTAGTAACATGTGGTGCAGCTGTTGTGATTAACATGAAACTTGTAATTATGATTTCACTTTGAGTCGAGCGTGGATGACCCATAAATCCAAAGATGGCACACTGAGCACACTTCTGCGTATGTTGGCTGCTTTTAGGGTGATCCGAGGACAGATGCTGACCTGCAGAGCCAGATCTCAGATAAAGCAACATGTGCAGAGGGAGAGGAGAAGGTCACAGAGCCAGAGGTAAGAGCTCACTCACGGACCATGAAGCCCTCGATCACTTTAAACACTGACATTTACAGCTCATACATGAACGTCTGAGAACATGGGTTTGACCTAGAGTGCACATTCATGTTGACTGTCTACTCTGTCACTGATCAGTAAGACACTTGCCAGCACTGTCACTGATATTAGGATTTGAGTTTTTCTAAAACACTCTGTGTTTCACCTGCTGCCACAGCTTAGGCTTTGACTCTGCTGGCAGACAAATCTGTGTAAATTTTGGGTTTGGTATCAGTGAACGCTAAAGAGTGATTACAGCCTTTGAGGCCGTGCGTGTAGTTGCTGCTGTAACACACTCAGTTTATTGCAACTTTATTTATTATACACCTGGTCATTCCAATGCAATCCAATACAGCAGCTCTGCCATGAATTCTACTTTTCCAAGGTTATAATTTTTACAGTTTTTATTCTACTATGTGTTTATTTTTGAGGTCATAGTCATTAATGGCCTTGGGGGGCCTGGTGGATAAGTGCTAGAGCACTGTGTTGGGATACAGCGGGCCGTCAGGTGTGGCCCCACCCAGCCACCAAGGACCACCCTGGTGCCAGTCCCGAGCCCGGATAAAATGGGAGGGTTGTGGCAAAAAGGGCATCCGGCTTAAAAACTCATGCCAAGTCAAGGTGCAGAAAACGTTCCGCTGTGGCGACCCCCCCTTTAAGGGACAAGCTGGAAGCCGTTGATGGGCATTAATGGCCTTAACTTTCTGGATAGTTTGTGGTCAGATTTACTACATCCTTCTGTAACTGTAGTCTGGCCTGTTACCAAGAGAGAGCGATTGAAAGGCTGTTGTAGCACTAACACGTTTCCAAGCGAGATATTCAATGACATTTTCATGGGTTTGATTTTAAAAACAAGAAGAATATGCTAATATTTATAGAAAGGCCAACATCATTTGCTGAAGCACTTAATGGACACTTTGCACATGTCTGTTTTAAACATGGGAGAAAATGAAAAAAATATCTAGGAATTAAACTTTAAATGTTATTTTTTGTATTGCTTTGATCTGCTATATCTTGATCAGTAATTTTATTTTGAAATGTAAGAAAATGGTAAAGTAGTCACCATAGCTTCATACATAGAAATGTCTAATTCAGTCATGTTTGATATGCTGAAACCATTGTAATTTTATTAATATTCTGTGAATCAGCTAATTGGTATTCAGAATATTTGTTGCTTTGCTAGAGAACAAAATATTCTCACATTTGGTGTCAGTGCTTCAGCTTTTGTATAATGTGTTTTTTCCAAGGCATCGTGGGTTTTTTTCCTTCAAGAATTTATTCAGTCTGTCAATACAGAATTGATGGGCTGAGCTACATGGACGCGGTTCTACCTACTCCTGAGTCTGTGTTGTTGCAGGGAATAATTTATTAAACCTCCCAATGTGGCTGCCAAATCTAATAATAGGTCTTGTTTTAGTAAGCTCACAAGGTAGCCTGAACGTGTGTGTGTGTGTTTAACTCTCTGGACAGAGCCCATGTGTTGTGTTTGGGTTGCTGGTGAGGGTGGATGGGTTTAATGGTGGTAATGCTCACATAAAGTATCTCTCTAATTGCCTGCAGCATGCTGTGAGTGCAACAGACTCACTTTTGATTAATGTGGAAAATTGTTCACTCCTCTCTGCCAGCACTGGGCAGCAGCACAGCATCTATTTTCAGCTCTTTTCTCTTTTCATCTAAAAACTCTCGTCTAATGTGTCTCTAATAGTTTTCTCACTGTGTGTTTTCTTCTTTTGCTTTCCAAATGGATTTTCCAATACTTGAGGGAGCTGTGGTGCGGCTCAAACAAAGTTGCCATCACTTTGTTGAAAAAGTGATGGGTTTTCTGTCTGTGTGGACAATAGGGCTGCAGACTAGTAAACATCTGAGATTGTCACATTCAGAGGCCCTTTGTGTGGTTGGAAAGGAAATTTAATTGGGCCTTTTGATAAGGGACTTTACTTCTGTTTTTACTGCCTGTCGGGCTTCCAGCGTGGCACACGAGCTGGAATGGAAATGATAGAAGGATTGAGACAGATTTAGGCAGCATCAGGCCTCTCTGTACAAGCCCGTGACATCAGATCTGCTTGTTAAAATCACATCTATTGCTTGCAGATTCAGTTCAAGTTGAACACTTCCTAAACTTCTGCTCAGCCCCTGCGAGCTGACTGAAGGTTTCCAACTGTTTTAAAATGAGAAAATTGTAAGTGGGATTTTAAATTAGCACTTTGTGTAGCACTTCAAAGTAGAGCACGTGGAAATGGGCACATGCCATTGATTTTGTATTGCAGGACAGATCATTAAAGCTCATTCTGGGGCTGTGTTGTATTGTATTATCCGCAGTACATCGTGCTCGTTCCGTTTCATGAAATTATTTTCATGGGGAGACACGAATAAACGGAACAAGCCTGCTGCAACTATGAGCCAAGAGACATGATGCCAGTCCATGGACCATATTTCCTACCCTAGACTATTTCATACTCTATTGTTCTTACACTATAATTGGTTTATTTGGTTTACTTTGTGATCATGGCCTGACTTATCATATATGATTACTGACTGTTTGGATCTATATATTTTCTGCTGATGGGACTTGCAGACAGGAACATATTGTTGAATAGTCTTATGGTCATTTATACCACCACGACAAAAATATTAATAATAAATCTACCGTAGGTTGCGGTTGAGTGGGGTAAGGAAATATTTAGTTCTACTTTAACTGGTTGGATACTTCTGTGGAAAGCAAATAAAACAGAGTTAGGCTTAAGTGCACTTGTTTTCAAACTCAATTTTATTTTACGAGACCTTAAATCAATTTGGATGTAGGTTGATTGATGCCACATGTAACGCTAACTCGTCTATGCTAATGCTGATACAGATGCCAGTTGGTCTTTACTGTCAGTGGTCGTCTAACAGCTTTTATCCACAGGCCATCGGGCATTTGACGATAAATCTCTCGACTCTTGAATCTAAAGAGTGGTGGTTTGCTCAGTAATGAAGCGTGGCAGTACTGCTAATGTGACCCTTACTCTGACTTCAGGTACTCCAGGGTCAGCTCCTTTCCATTTGGAATAATATACTGTACAAATGTGCCACCTGTGAAAGGGGCAACTTGCAACTGTACAAGTTCCACTCTCGTTATTTGTATTATTTTTGGCAGAATGTGTAAATGTTTGCAGACGGTGTCATTTTTTTTGTTTGTTTCTAGTGTTTTAGCTTTGGGAAAGCTAAGAAGGTGTCTATTTAAAAGGGATAAATAATAAGTGTTGGCCTTCGGGCACATTGCTTTTGGTGTGTGGACACATTCAAGGTTTGACAGGCCTGCTGTGCTTTATTATGGTTGCCAGGCTGTGATTGGATAAACATCAGTAATTGAGTTACACTTTTCCCCGCGGTGAATGTTGCTCCAGTGGTTTGTGGACAATGACGATAAAGTTAAAGACGTACAATTAAAAATGCTTTTGAGTCGACGGTTCAGCTGAGGTGACACCTTTCTTTATTGTCATTGTTCATTGTTGCTATAGATGAGTGGAGAATACTCAGGTTTGCCTGATATGACAAAGGCAGAACGTTGAGATTGCGACTTGATGCTGGTAGTGGGTGATGGGGTGACTCAGCCAGTTCTGCTGTACTGAAAAGGGACAATGGAAGCAAGGCACCGCATAGAAAGAGCAACAGGATTAGTCACCGCTGCAAAAACATACCTTCAGTGTTTGCCGATGTAATTCGTCTGTGTTTTTTATTTGTACTTTTGTTAACCAAATGAATACACAGTGAAACCACACTTGAGGGAACCTAATCCCACTCCTCCTCTTGTCTGTGGTCAAGATCTCCCAAAGCCACAGTTCAACTATGACTCAGCTAAAACACATGGAAAATGGGGACATATTTTCATGCTATTCAGAAGAGTGAGTTGATTCTGTCATCCTTTACTGCACAGCCAAGTAAAAAAACCTGTTTCGTGGACCCCGACTTCACCTGTGATGCCTCAGCGATGGGCTATATGACAGAAATGCCAAGACCTCCTCACCTTTCTGAGAATGGACGTGCAGTAGCTCCAGCTAATTCTTCAAAAGAAAGATGAGGGGAAAGAGTAGAGACGGGAGAGGGAGAGTGCACAACTTGAGAATCTTTGTCATCAAAATCCAATCTTGCGTGTCAGTCGGGGATGACAGTTTGTTTGCTTCCATAACAAAAGATGACACAAAAAGATTGCTTCTTGACAAGAGAAAAGAGAGATTTATGAACTTTACTTTCATCTTGGTGGATTAGATTTTTCTTGCCCAGACTGAGCCCCGAAAATAAAATAATAAACAAGGAATTTATTTTATTTATTTATTTAATTTTTTTTTCCAGGGTGAAGCTGGGTGCTGCCTAGTTTGAGAGAGTGGGTAAAAACATTTTGCGTGGTGGCACAAACAAAGGCAGATGTGTAATGGTCACGTCAGTTGGGTCCACAGTTGTACACATCTTTTTACTGCTTGTCTAGACAGCTTTATAGGCTCTCTGTGCTCTAATTCCCCAAAGCAAAATGGAAAAGAACACTTGTATAGTCTGTTTCCCTTACAGCAGACAGATGAAGAAAATGGGCTCGGTAGATTTGGATAGTGTGTGTGTGTGTGTGTTTGTGTGTGTGTGTTTGTGTGTGTGAGAGAGAGAAGGAGTGTTCTGTACCTGTTCTGCTCTGTTTGGGATGTCATTTACACAGAATTTACACTCTATCTGTTTATTCTTCACATGTGAGAGAGGGACCGCCCTGCTCACTATTTCCTTTTTACACACACACACACACACACACACACACACACACACACACACACACACACACACACACACACCAGTCTGATGTAACAAACTTCAACCTCCATTAATTTAGATTTAGCAGTTAAAATAAACTTAATTTAGATAAGCACATAATTATTCCCCGCCACTTTAGCAGCATTTAAACTTCTTGTTTAATGGCTTTCTCCTGCTTATCTTCATGCATATTTATAGGAATTTCATTTGTTGGAGGAATTTCCAGTATTTTCATAGGTGTTGGTTTGACAAATGTTTTTCCAAAGCTCTCGGCATGTAGCTGCGTTAGTTAATAAGGCAAATGCTGGGACTGAGGTGGTAGCTTTGGACCAAAGCACGCGCAGTGGCTGTAGAGTTCACCATGCACCTTTTTTTTTTTTGAGTTTTGTCCTTGGCCGCAAATGTCTGTGTGCTTGCGTGTGTTTAATTTTAGCCGAGCAGATTGGTTGTTTTAGGCAGGAGGTGTGAAAAAGAAAACTCTTCCACTTAAGACCACCGTGCTCGTAAAGAGGAGCACTCTGGTTAAATTTGTCCTGACTTGCTGAATGGCCCCTTTCTTAAATGTGCATTGCTGTTGGAGAGTAAATCATAGTGACCTGAACTCACATGAACTGTTCTCATTTTCCAAACTTCACTGTGTGTGTGTGTGTGTGTGTGTGTGTGTGTGTGTGTGTGTGTGTGTGTGTGTGTGTGTGTGTGTGTTTCAATTTTGATTTAAATGTACTTATCTCGTCAATTAATCATTTGAATAAAACATAAGAAAACAATGAAAAATACAGATTCATTGACTACATGTTGATATCAATAAATGTCATATTTTGTCAACTTAAACCACAAATCTTAAAATAATCACTTATTATAAGACAGAGAAAAGCAGCGACCCTAATAATTGTTTGGTATTTTTGCTTGAAAGATGGCTGGAATAATACATCAATAATGGACTAAAGTAGACATCTAGTTGTGGCAGCTCTGATTCTGTTATGAGAATTTTTTTTTTCTTTCGTTAAAAAAGCCACTTACACTTACACTTACATATTTCTGCTCTTCATTGTTAAGGATGATCTGCTTTTCTCTATTTCAAATGCTGAAAACCTTTGTTTGGTAAGTTAGCGACAAAACACTGGGGAAAATGTGATGCCACGTTTGGCAATTTTTTTTAATGATTTATAGACAAGTAATTGATTTAGATTAGCAAATAATAGCTGTGACTGTGTGTCATAATTTTCAGTATCCGCTTCTTTCCCCAGTGTGGGTGTTCTGTGCTATATTAGCAGATTCCTGAAGGACAGATGTGTAGCAGATGTTTATTCAGAATATCTTAGCTCAGTCCTCTGTGCTGTATACTGCTGTATAGCTCAACTCTTAGGTGTAATGTACTGTAGGAAACGCTCCGTGACTGGAGCGATTCATCATTTCAGTTACACAGGAGGAGAACGTTTGGCTTTATTCAAACCTTAATGACTGTAGATTGTGCTTGCTGCGAATGGATTACACAGCCAACATCTGTAAAAGAGACTGGGACTGTAAACTCAGAGGCCGAGGAGAAGCTGATGAACTTTCCAGGTCACTTTCTAGAGCGGTGCTTCACGGTATCCTACGGTGCAATGTAGCTGCCTAAATGATACTCTGTACTCCTCTTACATCTTACAGTAAGTCAGGGAAACCTTTTGTTGTGTACGAGCTCTCGTGCAACCAAATGTTTTTTCTGTCTTAGCATGATGAGAAAATGGCCTGATGTGAAGTTGATTCACCCACTAAACATCTGTGGTGAAGTCTCAGACCAGTCGCCCCCTCTCTTCCCATCTTTACCATGGCTGGGGGGGCTCGGTTAGTCAGTGACCTGATGCCTTTTGAACTCACATGGACCTTCTGATTTCTTCTAGTCTCGATAAACATGTGGCTTAGTCAACAGCTGTTACAGGGAGATTACATCGAAAGCCTTGAGTCAGCATGTGCACACGTGTATGCAGCCAGCTGAGTGTGTGCATACACTCACTCACACACACAGGGCAGGGGCCACTCTGTCATCGGGGTTCTCTGCATGGCTTGTAATGAGGTAAAGTTGTGGCTAGACCTTCCACGGAGGGAGCATAAACTCAGTGCTCCTGCACTAGCTTGAATCCAACAAGAAGAAGCATGCTTCAGGGAATTAGGTTGATAACAATGATGAGGTCGGTTGCAACTATTGTTTATAACGTTAATTTTTTTTTCTTTTTTGCAAACTATTAAAAAACACAATCTGACAAAAACACAGCTACACTGGGTGATGTGCTTGTTTATTCCAAAATGCTTGGTGGAGAATGTGGTGTTGTGTTTTGTTTTGTTTTTTTAAGAAATGTATAAAATATTGCCCTTTGAATCATTACTTTGTACATTAATCTAGAATAAGTAAGAGCAAACTGCACATTCACAGATCTATGGGCCATTTAGGGTTTTTTATTTATTTATTTATTTATATTCTCAATGCCACATACAGTATATAGCTCAGTTAAATAAGCTAACCCAGGTTGTAGACTGATGGGTATTACTCATGAATAGAGGCCATTCATTGCTTTTTACTGTTTGTATGGGGGATTGCCGCAATTTTTTTCTAATGTGCAGTGTAGGATCACCTCTGGGTATGGCAGCCACTGCTCTTTTCCACTGATGAAAAGCTTTGATTTTAATCACAGATAGTTGTGGTCAGTACATCAAACAGTCCTGAGTCAAAGCCAGTGAAAATCTGGGCCTCTGAATCCTTTACAGATAATGTGGACAGTTTAAAATCCCCTGCGGATCACGTTTGGCTAGACATCGAGGCCTTTGTCAGAGAGGACTGTGACATTACCCCTGACCTTTCAGGGCAGGCGCAGCATCATCAAAGTGGCATACGGTACCTGCAGACTATATTTATTGCATGTTCATCTGCAAACTAAATTAGGGCTGTCTCTGTTTTGTGGACAGGAGGATTAGGACCTAATTACATCTGGGTAGAGACTGCCATATATTCAGAGAAACAGTTGTACAGTGGGAGACCAGCGCAGTGCATTAGGGAGGTGTTGAGGAGAGGGATAATCTTGTGTAATATGCCAGGTGCGTCTAGGATATTGGCAAACGCTGGCACAGCACTGTGTGCCTGCCAAGACAAGGGATCAAAACAAACCCACCCCTTTTGAATCCTATCCTTGCTCTCATTTCATCTCGAAGGCCAACGCTCGTCTGTGTCGGTCATTGTTGAGTGGATGAAAACAGAGGGAACATTTTGTCTTAAATGAAAGCTACATGCTCAAACACACACGGGCACATCACCTGAGAAATTGCTTCGGTTTATCATAGTTGTCTCTAAGGGTATCTGCTGAAGCCATGCATTGTTTCATTTGTCTAGATTTGAAAACGGCAGTCCTTGTGGTGTCGGGTGTTACAGAACATGCAGCCGCCTCGAAGCCACGTACGTAAATAAAAGGATGGATGAAGATGATTCAACCCGATATGTTTGATTTGGAAAATATGGTCATTCGCTTTCTTGTCTAAAATTAGATGAGAGAGCCTATAATTTCTTATGCGCCTGTCAAACGTATAGTTTCTGCCAACAGCTGGCCGGCTTAGACACCTACCAGCACCTCTGCAGCTCATTAATTATCTCCAATCTCTTTTGACAGAGGCGAGCAGTTTGTGTTACCACACCAGTTGCAATTTAGTGGCTGTATTGTGAGATGCTAGATACTCTAGGTTTTAAGTAAGGGGATTATTTATTTATGTATTTCTTTCTTTATTTATCTATTCAGTCTGTTTCAGATTCGTCTGCACACAAATCTAAGACATATCAATCTGAGACACCCTGAAGCATAATGATAAAAGAACTTAGCCTCAAAGATATTACTTTTCTCGCTGGTGGTTTCTGGATGCTGGGATGGGGAATCTCACTTCATGTTGTGTCAGGGTCTTCGCTATGTGCTATACAAAGGTCTCCTCTATACTATACCATTTTATTTTTATTCCCACCTTTTAACTAAGCTAAGCCAACTGTCTGCTTAATGCACTAGCACAAGCGTGTTATCAGTTCTGTCATTAAAGTCAACAAGTGAATTTCCTAGATCTTGTAGAGGGTTACTGCACATTTTACCGCCTGTCCTACTTGTCTTCCCATAAATGTTGTTGTTCGACCCTCGAGCAGTTTTCTCATCATTGTTTTCTATCCCATAAAAATGCAGGTTTTGTCGTCAGAAACGTCACCTTAAGCACTTTATGAATATTCATTTGTTCTGTTATTTCTGGCTCTAGGACTTGTCCTGTCTTAATATTCAAGTAAGCAATGAAAAGCTCTACATGCACCATCTCAAGTGCTCTCATCGCATGGAATGAGACTTGTAAGGGCCAGATAGTGGTGTTTCCCTGGTGTTGTGTGACGGTGACAAGCCCCGTGTATCATTTTTGCAGCCAAAGAGAGCAGTCTTATTCTATTCCAATGAGTGGCTTCATGTCACTGCTGGAAATGGGAAAGGAAGCAATGATAGGCGAGTTCTTTAATGAGTTAAATGAGCTTGCAGAGACATCGAGTATTGGATGAGCTGAGATTGGATCATAGCTTGAACATCTCAAAAGGAAAATAATTGTTTCAAATAGGCGTATCAAATGTTACACAGATAACTGAAATCCAATATTATGCTGTTATTTTATAGCCAAGCTAAATGTGAATTTTCTTGCAGGTTTTAATTTAAGTGTCGGGTCCACACGGAAATGCCAGGAGTTGCAAGGTATAAATCAGGTGTGTGTCTTTCAGGTGTCTAAACGCTGATTACTAATGGTCACCATCACAGAAAATCACAGGTTTTAAAAATGTGCTCAATTGTGCATGAACATGTTTTTACTTTGCCATTGTGGGTATTGATTAGTATATTGAATGGCAAAACGTGATGGGGTCTGAAGGTCACTGTATGTAGTGTTTTCATTAGCAAAGAAAGACGTTTGTGTGTTTTTTTTCCCTCAGATTCAGTATCACTACAGCTATCACATGCTAGTCCTTTAGGAAAGAAACCTGACTGCCTTGAAAGAGTTTGAATTTGCAGTGTGTTATCACAGGGCAGTGCACTTACGTCACTGTTTCTCTGCTCCATTTACCGCTAATTGATCTCCACCACGTAGAGCAGGAGGCTGATTGCAATCTGTAGTGTGTTTGTGGAGCTGCCACCAACAGCGAGCGAGATCTGTTGGACTGTAGTACAGCTGGTAGTGTTGAGTCAGCTTGTTGAGGTCACAGCACCAGTGTGGGTACCAGACCTCCATCTGGTTGCACCAAGAGAGATGACAACAGACTCTCACTCCATTTGATTCCATCTCTGCGGTTCAGATTTGGACGTGGCTTAGTTGTGGGTTAGGTTCTCCTTATTGGAAACACATTGTTTTCCAATGTCATGTGTTTCTCATTTAGTGCCATTTGTTTGGCAGATGAGGTAGAAAACCACGCAAATCTAGTGTGACGGTGAATAGCTCCTGTGTACTGACCTGGGATCAGTTTCCATCGTTCAACTTCTGATCTCCGTTGTACTTCAGCTGAATTGTTGGAGGTGTAATGGTGAAATCTAACCAGCAGATGGCAGAAAGAACACGTGCCGTCTCATTTTTACCCTGCTACAGATGCTGATGAGCTGTTGATTTGTATTTATTAAACTAATTAGGAGAGATAGAAAGGGACTGCTTTGTGAGCACTGCACATCTGACAGCTGTGTTCATTTTATTTTCATAGATGTGTCTTTGCTGTTTTGCTGTAATCGTGGTCTTCGTTTGTGACAAAAACACACAATCCTCTTTTAATGCATCTCCTGAGTAAACTCACGAGACTGCTGATGGGACCATGCAATGTGGTCAAAAGCTCCAAAGCAACATGTATGTAAGTGGAGTTTAAGCTGAGACTGTTTTGTTAAATACTGTGTTTTAAGATGAAAGATGTATTGTCAAGCTTTTTTTTGTGTGTGTGTGTATAATTTAATCGGAAATTTTTGTGCCAAACAAGCATCGCATTTGCATTTTTCTTTTTAAGGGAAGTTTTCTGTCCCTTGCTAGTTGCACAAGGAGCCTTGTTTACTGAGAACTATGGGGGTTGCCACTAATGCACAGCAGGCAACGTGTGGAGATGCATGATGTTGTAAAAATCAGTTCAGTATTTCATTCTTAAACAAAGTATCAATTTTCAGTGAGTTAAAAACTGAAAGCAAAAAAACGTGCATTCACATAGATGGACCAGTGTCCGTTTGCAGAAGTCCTGCTTTTCCAAGATGGCAAAGTAGCACCATTTCTCCAGTACTTGAAAGGATTTGTGGTGATGTGCTGCTCTGCTTTCCCTCTGCCCCTGTATGACTCATCTAAGCTATGAGCTCTGCTTCTCTTCGCTTCATTTGTATGAAGTAGATCATATAGTGCTCGCATAACAGCAGGACCGAGCCTTTCATGTTATATTTTTCAAAAGGTGGGTGTAGATATGTATTTGCCCAGCTTGGATCGATACAAGTAACGCCACACGAAACTACACAATAGATTATTGATAGAAAACACTTAGGATGGTGATTTCTCGTTGTTTAACAGCCTCCACCGGTGCGATGGACCCACTGGGAAAACCAAAACAAACTTGCCTGTTGTTCTCCCCATTAGCCTGTACCAGTTGTTGATTAAGTTTCAATAGACTCTCACCAGTTGGTTCTCTCCGCGTAGCCTCCTAATGAATGCCAGGAATGATTTGGCTGCGATTGTCTTCCCTCATCACTGCAAATGACCGCTGAGTGCTGCTGCACTGTGAAATCAATACCCTTGGACTATCAGAGTCTCAAACACTTGCAGATTGCCAATGAGAATGATTGGAGGTGTGTGTGTGTGTGTGTGTGTGTGTGTGTGTGGAAATGAGGAACGACAAAGACAACAGTGGCTGTGTGGGTTGGGGTTGGGACGTAATGATTGTATGTGTGTTTCTTTCTGCTTTTTTTACATGCACATTCCAAAATGAGGCATTCTCATACAGTACAAATGGCAGAAATTTCTTCTTCCAACAAGGCGATGGCTAAAATCAATGTCGGCTTGCAGTCTGTGGCTAATCAAAGTGAGTAGTTGGGCCACCGTTGCACTGTGCAGCTTTCTTCCTTATTGTTTTTAAGGCCGTTTAATTGGCTAGAGCTGATTTATGATAGAGAAGAATATAAAGAATAACTGTTTGTTCTTTTTTTTTGTCAGTGTAAAATTCTGTTTTGCTTTGTGGTAGATAAAATTCAACAGGCCAGTAGCGGATGAGGATCTCAGCTGAGAATAAGCGTTATTTCTCAGCCTCATTCGGTGCATGATATTGAGCGATTCTATAATTTGCTATTCTCTTTGTCTTGAGTCAGCTGCCTGTGGACAGAGAACTCGCTGTGCCTCTCGAGGTAGAGGCAGCGTGATTCATCATTTTGGTAGCACACTCGTAGACTTTTTATTCCACTTTCACCCTCTGTGCTTTAGGGAGCTACGTTGTTTCAAAGATATTTCCATCTTATCAATGTGTGTGTTTGTACACAACAAAAGGCCATAAATCAGACCCGCATTTGCACTCTGCATAATGTATCTGGTGTTTGGATGAGGAAATGTGGGTGATCTTATGAATAATACAAGCTGCTCGGTCTTTCGATGCCAGTGCTGATAATAATAAAGCAGGCTTCTATCGGTGTGGGCCAACCAGGAGAGCCAGAAAGCCTGGTACATTAGCTGTGGATGCCTGGTGATAAATCAGGCATTTGCAGAGAGGATTGCTTGGCACGGGGAGCTCCCTCCGGAGACTTCCCGGAGCTGTGCCATACGGTGAGGCAAGACATTCAGAATGCCCTCCTTACCCGGTACCACAGGTCTCCGGGGTAGCTTTTAATCGCCACAAATGGGTGGTGATAACAACTGGCTGTATTTCACATTCTGTCCGATAGTTACGGCCTCCTGTAGCTTTTACGACTAGGAGATGTCAGGTTCCTGGCATAATTGGCTCTTCTATGGGGATTTTATGAGTCTGTTTAGTCTGTGAGGAGTACTTGTCTCTGAGATGTGATGCTCTCGTAAGGGCCCAATGGATTTGCTGCTTGATATACTTTCAGCTTGTGTCTATGTGGGTGGTGGGGGTCTAATGATCAGAAACTGTATTTCCCACTGATTGATCTGCTTAGGGCCAAAGGCTGTGGTGGTTGGCGTTATAGGAGCCCAAATCTGACCATCTTCATTCACACGCAGAGACTGGGGCACAATAGAGCGTGAGACTCGCCACTGTCACTAAGTTGATGGATGGCTGCTGTCTGGGCCAATCCAGGGCTATTTTTCATACATTTCCATACAGCAGTAGCGGGTGGGGGAAGGGTTTGCCTTATTGCCTTAGAGTGAATCATCCGGGTAGATTGAAGTTTAAGCAACCTCTTTTCATGTTTTTTAAACCAGACAGGCTTGTTGTTTGTTCTCGCGACACATGTTTCTGTCACAATGCAAAGCTCCTGCAACCCACAGCGACGCACTCGCACATCCCTTAGTGTTTAGTGTGTTTTTGGGGCTTAATTTACAGCATTTAATCAGCGCAGACCTGCTGCAGATGGAAACATCAACAGATGAGAAACCATTAAACATAATCTACTTGTGTGGAGGAAACTTTCAACCTAATGGTCCATGAAAGAGTTAGCTTTGTCTTCTGATTTATGCTTCTCCTTTCATGTTCAAGTATGATGAGTGATAAGAGGCCGTGTGCTCACTGGGCCTCATTTACCAACTGTTCCTTCCTCAAACAGACTTACAGTTTTTACATAGACTCTGAAATTCAGCAGCATTGTTTTTTTTTTTTTTTTTTTGTCTTTGGGGGGGGTTAAATCACAATACACACTAAACAAGTGTGTTGATATGTTTGTGTAAAAGGGTCTCCAGTCCGGGCTATATGTCGAAGTGTCCCCCAAAAGTCCTTTCCCAGCAGTGGGGGTCCAAGCCCGGTAGAAACTGGGGAGGGTTGCGTCAGGAAGGGCATCCGGCCTTAAAACTGTGCCAAATCAACATGCGGACAATGATCCACTGTGGCGACACTGAACTCACGGGATAAAGCTGGGAGGACAACAAAATAGGTTTGTGTTTTTTAAAAAAAAAAAAAAGAAAAAAAAACTTGGTTTTGTTTGATTCTGCAGTTGCATGGTTTATAAGTCCTCCATTGCAATAATAAATGAACATTAATAATAATATTTCCATTGTCTTACAAAATTGAATTAACACCATATACTAACACTTCAATTCTAATTGTACACCACCACACAAATACAGGTTCACTGAACAATTTAGAACGTGTGTGTGTGTTTTATATTCACTGCTAACGCTACTAAATCTGAGACATGCTGTCCCCTTCCTGGATCAGAGCCTCCACTTCAGGACTACCCACGTCCAGTGCTGCACCGTCTCTAGATTTCCTGAGGGTAATTTTCGTCTTCTTCAACTTTCCTTTTCAGGCGATGTGTGAGTGTCCCTGCAGTGTCATGCCCTTTTTATGGGCACTGTGCTAAATATGAAAAAACTAGAACGCATTTTCATCTTAAGGGGACAACGGGATTCAGGGGTACCAGTACAGGTACTTGATTATGAACAGGTCATGAAACATTGAAATTTACCAAATTTCAAATTATTGGTTAATGATTGGTGAGTGGGGCTGGATGAATCTCAGAAGTAAACCAAGTTATTGTCTCATGTGTCCTATAATCTTGTTTTTTCAACTGTCCGTAAGAATATTCTGGCTCAGGCAGCAGTGGAAGGTGTAGCCAGATCCTTTACTAAAAATAGCAGTACTGCTTTCAATCTTTCATTAAAAATAGAAGGACTAAAGGACAAATTACTCTCATGTTTAACAAAACACTGTAAACATAAAAGAACCGTTTCTTACTTTTTAAGAGATAAAACTTCTCCCATTCTTGTGTAATATGGAATTTCAGCCGCTCAACATTTTGGGGCCTTCTTTGTTAGATTATTTTTTTTCCCGCCTCATAATGCTCTAAATGTTATCAGTGGGTGACAGGTCTGGACTGCAGACAGGCCTGTAGTCGCTGCATTCTGTGTTCATTTACATTTTGCACAGCGTCTCAACTTTTGTGGAAATGGGGGTTTGTAATACTGTTAGATAATTGGCTTAAAAGTACATCACAGTGAAGAAATGCGCCGTTAGAAGTCCTCCATTCAGAGTAGTATCTTCTGCAGAGATACTGGAAGTACTGAATACGTGGTGTTGAGTGTTTGCACTGGAAAAACTGAAGCTCGCAACTAAATTAAGTAATTAAACTGTGGGAAGCCCCATCTATGTAACAAAGGATGAATGCAGAGATGAGCTTACACTTTTTCCCCAGTTCAGGGTCTGCATTTGGTGAAGTGTTGGTCTAAACCCATAAACGTGCAGTACTTAGTTTGATTGAGGGTATTGAGGTACTATGTCACCTTAAAGGCAACATTTTTACATTTAAAATGGAATTTCATCTATTCCACGTAGTGATATTGATGTACCACACATTTATCCTTAGATTTTCATTGATTGTATATATGTACATACGGAGCAGGTTGTTGGTTAAATAAGTGTTGTTGTCCTCTTTTAAGTGTTGTTGTTGTTGTGTTTTTTGCTTCTGCGAGTCAAAACAAACCTCTGCATTCACTCTAATCTCCAGCCTGGTAGTGCTTTGGTAACCACACAGTCCCAGAGCACCACATTAATTATTTATCATGATAAATATCCATGTTGGAAGCAAGGATGTGTGTCTGTCTGTCTGTGTAGGTGTGTGGGGGTGTGTGTTTGGACGTGACAGCATGTTCTTGGCTTGTCAACTGCGTACACTGGAGACTGTGGCTGATGCAGCAGAGCAGACAACTGAAAGACAGCACATTGTTCTACAGGTAGGGGTGTGTGTGTGTGTGTGTGTTTGCCACAATAACTGTAAAAATGAGCTGCAGCGTTCCAGCAGCAGTCATCCTATTGTCTTTTCATTTCCTCATCCTCATTCCCTGCATGACGCCATCAAATTGATACACTCCCTTGTGCTTTGTAACATGCAGTTGTCTGTCAGTGACATGTGCATCTAAAACGTGTGTGTGTGTTTAGGGGGGGAGGGCACATGCTGTGCTGTGGAACCCCTGCACCTGTTTCATGTGTCTTAACATGTTCATCATTTGACAAAGCCTTACAAGCCCCCATGGCCCAAACACACACACACACACACACACACACACACACACACACACACACACACACACACACACACACACACACACACACACACACACACACACACACACACACACCTTGATAAATAATTAAGACAGCACCAATATAGATAAAAGGTCAGTGTATCTGAAGCAGTGTCTCACCCACAGCCTTTATATTGAACATGCTCAGATGAACCCTCAGGCATTTGACCCCCCCCCCCACACACACACACACACACACACACACACACACGCGCACGTACACATACACATACACATACAGTTTTGCAAACTGACAGAAGGCAAATTATTGGGCTATATAGCCATAACATAAGTAACCATGTAGCCATGACATAAGTAAATACATACATTCAGCAGTGGGGAGGGAAAGTGCTACTAAAAGCTCTAGTTAGTTTTGGGTTTTTATTTGTCCAGAATTTTAGACTTCTCCTCCATCTTTGCGCCCAATGCTGTGCAGATTAATAAAAAAATTGGCACTCACAGCATTAAAGTAGCAACATAGCCTCCTGGTCACTTCGGTTAATCCAAAAACTTAACTGCCAGTTGTTTTCACTGGAACTACTTTCTATAGAGGAAATATTCACCACAAAAACTGTTGACAGTGCCTTCCTTGGATTCTCCAGAGTGACTGGGGCATCAATATTTTTTTATTTTTTTAGAAAACAATGTGGTGTTGTTCGACGCAAATACACAAAAAATCCATTTAATGCCCATTAAACTCAGTTGGAGTTGGATCCTTCAAAATGTGGACTAATTAAACCAAATCAATCTGCATAGATGTCTGGAAGACTGTAATTTAGCTGAACCCTTTTAACTCCAACATTTTTATTAAACCAAAATGCTTTTTCCCAAACTCCCATACCATAAAATGCATAATTAGGATAACGATAAATACAGAGCTGCTGTGCTGAGGCAGCAAACATTTCAAAGGAAATATAAGTGTGTTTGCATATCTAGTTGTAGCATGTCGTCAGAGTGTAATTGAGGATGCTGCTATCATGGCAGTCAGAGCACTGAGAGCCATTAACAGGCCAGTCTTTTTATGACATTCTGTATTATGAATGCCTTGTGCGAGCAGTTTCATCAGAGGCCATAAACATTGGCCCAGTCAGCAAACTCCACTCATTAGGAGACATTTAAATGTAATTATTTATTGATGCCTCTTATGATCTATTGTCCTGGCTGCACCGGTGTGGGCTTTTATTCTTCGTGTCACGAGGCCTGGTCGCTGAGATTTCCCGGGTTAACCGCTGTCTTAACTGTTGCAAAGTTAATTATTGTGTCTATTTGCTAATCTCAGAGAGGGCGAAGAGGGTGGAATTTTCTAGGAAAGAAAAATTGAGGACAAAACAAGCTTTGACGGAGAAACTTTCCACTCAGTAACTGCGTCACGTTCATGCTCATGTTTTGGTGAATGTTTGAGTTTAAGTTCGGATTGTACATGTAAATGTTTCATAGAAATCCCCAAAGGGTTTAAGAAATCAACACATTTGACTTGTGCAACTACGTTTATAATAAATACATAATTTCATGAGCCATGTAAAGTTTTATTGACCATTATATGAGACTTTGACAGAGTGTCTGTGAAACTCTCCTGTTTGACATTTGCTACAGCCTGGATGATAAAGCTGTTGAACCGACACATTTTATGAAAGACATTTTTGCTCACTTAAGGTTTTATTAGACTACAGGAAGCCAAATACTGGCTCACAGTGCCACACAGGGCCCTGGACTGGAGCTGAGGAAAAGTCATTACAAGTTCAAGAGCTATCAAGGGGATAAATTAGACCACTTCCTGAGGACGAGGAGGAGGAGAAGAGCTCACATTCCCATAGAAACATCACACTTGCTGTCATGCCAAACCATACCCTTGATATTTCAGCTGGCTGGGGCACTATGTGTAGACTGAGACATTTTTGCTAGAAGTGACATGTCTGCAGATCGCTCAGGGAGATTTCATATTTATGGGTATATTGTATCTAATGAAATGCGTTCGGTGTCATATGAATGTTTTACCTCTGACTGTCAAAACTGTAGTCAAATAATCAGCAGAGCCAAAACGAAAAGAAATGTCTAAGAGTCCACAGCCATGCTGCACTGATGCTTCGAAATGATGTTAATATTTAGCAGGAATCCTGTTCGCCTTTTTAGTTTACGGTGTTGGCACATCTATATCCACCAGAGTAAAAGCCATTAGAGTCCCAAATACTCGAGAGTTGTTCTCCGGGAACCGTGAATGTTTATACAAGATTTAATTGCGATCCACCGCTAGCCGTGCTGCTAGCAGACAGTATGTAAACATCACATGAATACAAAATATACAAGGACAAAAATGAAATATTGCATCTTTGTGAGTGTAGATTTCCTCCCATGCTTTCATACATGGCTAATTCTAGTCGTGGTACTGCAGTTGTGGCCTATTTCCATTCTTGCTTGCAGAAGTCTGCTGCTGTTCCGAGTCTCTTGGGAAGCTTTAGATCACCAGAGACCCGTTCGATCTGCTGGGATATGCGCGGGCAGTTTTTCATTGCCACTTCTTACAATGTGCAGCGTCTTCAAATTTATGTCCACAACATGCTATGACTGGGAAATCAAGCAAAGGCAGTAAAAAATGATGGCGGGATGATAGAATCCCATTGTGTGGTTTGTGGTGGATGGTGAAATATTTCTGATAAATGATGCCTTGGTCTTTCACTATGAGTGTGCTAAGGTCCTATTGCTCCTCAAGAGGATTTGGACACAAACTCCTCATGCTCACATCTTTTGTACTTACACCATACTAGTCACCAAAATAAGTCGAGTCTATATATCGAGTCTCTTTCAGCTCGGTTTTGCTGTGCTGTCACTGTCAAGGTTAAATAAGCAATCAAATCAATCAAAAAGCTATCTAGCTATCAAAACGGGAGGAAAATGCACTCAACCTGGTTGGAGACCAACAGTTTTTCAAAGGGGTCCATGTACTCGAGCTTTATATTACACAAACAATTTCTTATCTGACATTAAGCATGAATAGATGTGGGGTTGGGGCTCTTGTCGAGGACCAGAGGGGGTCTAACTGATTATTGGCGGATCCAGAGAGATTGGCCTGCCTCAGCAGATAAAAAAGGGTTGGCAGCACAGAGACGGGCTTCATACATCAGACACAGAGATGGCACGTCATCCACTTTTACACAGCACTGCAGGCTGACGGATGGCTGTGCCGCTGACATGAAGACATCTGAGGGAGTGTCATTACCAACGTCCCACTGTAGCCAACTGGGGGGGGGGGGCAGTGGCTAATCAAAATCAATGGAACAGGTAGTTGAGAGCCACTGGGCAGACAGGCACTGAAGTTAACCTTGATATGTGACGAGGTTACTCTAAAGTTTTATAGCTGGGATTGTTGGTGTCGATGCAAGCAAAACAATTTTTGCTTGCGAAAATGCTCAGACCTTCTCCCTACACTGCTACTGAATCAAGTCTGTGGATTATTGATGCACTCTGCGGGCTTAACTGCACGGAAGCCAAATAATGAAAAATAAAATGGATGCTATGTTAGAATTCCTTTTTAATTATACAATCAGTGGCAGTGTGTGTCCATTTACCATCTGGAGTGTGTGGATCATTACCTTACTATGCTAGGTTTTGTCATAAGTCTGAATAGTGATGAAGCCGAGCAAACTTCCTCACGTGGGATTTTCTCAATGCTCTGCCTAATAGAGATGGATATGTTTTTAATGAGTGGCACCGTTTGGTCGCTGGCTCAAGTGATAATATGCAGAGAGAAGGGAGAACATGCAGCGCTAATAAGGATGCGGTGGCCAAAGGTTACCGTTAAAGCTCATATTTGTATTTCATTTGATTTCTGCGGCTGAGTCAGGGAGCACTTTTTCTTCTTTTTAATGGGGGTGGCAGTAATTGCGAGTCTAATGGAGGTTCACTCTACCCGCTAGTTAGCTCAGCGGCAATGGCTTGCTGCTCATTTATAGAGCTAAGGGAGGGCAGGGGTGTTCGTACTTAGAAAGCCATGACATTAGGAGCTAATTTTACTGTACGGTGTTTGACAGAGAGCTAAACCTTCGTGGTATTGACAGAGCTGGAGCCCCAGGAGGATGGCTTCTCCTTATTTAGAGGCATGCACACAGCTTCATTCAAGGATTAAAAGATAAACATAATTAATCCTCTTTGGTTTGATAAATTGCAATATTATTGTTGATAGCGCCGCACCCAAGCCAGAGCCTTCCTCTGATTAATGTAACGACACACAATAGGTGTGTGTCTGTTTGTTTTTGACCTGCAGAGAAATGGTGGAGCCACAACACACGGCTGTGCTCTGACCGATGAACCAGAACGTTGGGTATGTCGCAGGGCCTCATGTACCAAAAGAGATATGGGAGTGTGACGGCTGCAGATCATTAGGATCCCACAGCTCAGAGAATAGCCTTCAGTCAAACATTTATCTCTGGACGTAGGCACCACAGCTGAAAAGTCTTTGTTCGCCCTTAGTAACACTGATGGAAGTCATTCCTTTTTCCATGTCCTCTGAAATCAATGTAAAGAATGGTTCTGTCAGCCACTCTTCATCTCCTTCCTTGGTAGAAAAAGAGAGAAAAGGACAACTCCGTTTCACCTAGCCATCTTTAAAATGGTCCAGTTTTCCTTAAAGACAGTCCACCTTAGCCTCATTATAGACAAGGATGTCCTGCCACTTTGTCTCTGAGGCACCAAACCTTCCTCCTATTTTTTTTTCCCTCCACAAACTATTCCTCAATCAGTCCTTTTATCAGGGGTCTGGGTCTAAACCTAAGCTGGAGAACAGATGGAGCTTGGTCATTATTCCACAGGACCTTGTTGCCTTCAACAGCAGCGACACAAGGAAATGTTACATTTAATTTAAGACCGGATCATAATATTTTGATGTCTTTGAAAATAAATCTTGCCCACAGTCATATCATTGGCTCGCCCTTTATGTTTATGGATGGGAGGCCATGTTGTGAAGGTCTATAGCAGAAACACTGTCGCTTGGAGTTATTAGATGTAAGAGACTGTAAATAACAAGTGCATTGTGCTCTGGGGGTACATAGGAAATATGCATGAATTATTTATTTTGAATAGTCCTTTAAAATAGGTGAGTTTTGAATGACAAAAATCAACACAATAGTAAAACCAACAAGTAGAGTAATGAATATGTCAATGTAAAGCTACTATAAAATGCTCAGACCACATAACACTTTGAGATGCATGCAACAGCAGTAACTGATGCTGTTTTAAAATCTCTGTATTTATAAAGAGGCAAAGTGCACGGTCTAAAAAGTGTTCCCTCAGGACAGAGACACACCAAGGCAACGACAAAGAACTAGTGATGGCAAAGACCAACTGCGTCGACTTTTTGTCTGGGCCAACAAGTGGCGTTTGAACACGCTGTAAAGACTACAGCCACCTCCCAGATAGCGCCTGCGTTCGGAACTGCAAAGACACAAGCTGGAAACGAAGCAGTGTTGGTGCCATTTTTACGCCACTCTTGCTCTACATAGACAGTTTATCACTCTTTGGAATTAACGATTTGACTCAGCAAATGTTAGACACTGTACTAGTGGTGCTAATACCGCGGCCTGTTCTTTTGCACTGAGCAGGCTCTCAGAGTAGTTCTGTCACCGACACCGTCACCGAGTCAGCACGATGAAGCGAGTGAAAAGGTGCAGACGCCGGTTGTATTAGGGTCAATATTGCAGGATGCACTGCAATGACCACGGCGACGATACTTACCGACAGCCGACCATAGCTGTCAGCTTGTTATTCAGCTGTAATTTTTGTGTAAACTTATGTCACCTAGCCCCACTTTTTTACGAATATTCTTTTTTGCCACTTGCTATTGTGTGTAAAGCCAGTACATAAAATAACTTGGGTGACTCAGTTGAGATGAGTATTTGGTGCATTTTATTTCATATTTTCAATGTCCTGGCTGGCTGGTAGTGGGTGTAGCTCATCAATTACTCCAGAGGCCAACGTTAAGTGCTTGTGTGTTCAGTGGTGTTGAAGGTCAACTACTGTTACAAGCTACTGTTGGAATAAGAGACAGTCTGCACCCGTTTGTCTGCTGGGATGTTTTCCAAGAACTGTTAAGTTTGTTTCCAACTGGGGCAAAACACAAACAACAAAACTTGAACAACATCTTTGGACACCATTTGGCCTGGCTCCTCATGGAGCCTGTGTTTGAGCAAACACAGACACAGACACACACACACACACACACACACACACACACACACACACAAAAGAGTACAAGTACAGACTAGATATTCAGAAAGACAATATTTCAAGTCATTGTCTCCACAGTCTAACATCCTGAAGTTCTCATACCAAATGTTGTAACACGTTTTATATCTGATAAATTGTTGAATCTTAAGGAAAAAGTGTTGGGAGAAATGTTTGCAACTAAATTAAAAAAAAACATTTGAGTTGGAACACATCAGTTTTTTGTTTTGGTTTTTTTAAAGCTAGCATTAGAGCCAGGATTCTGACAGAGGCCTGGTGAAAATATGGATTCTAGAAATTTCTGATACGAATTGAAGTGCTGGAATGTTATGAAGTATAAATTTTCCCGGTGAAGTAAAACACAATAACTGTATCCACTGGGACTCTGTTTTCATCTGTGCAGCAGAGCCTGGTCAGTGTTATTTTCTAGTCCAGATGACAAACTATCAGTGTGTCTGATAGCTGTGGAGAATATGACAAAAGAGATTAAAAGTTTTTTTATTGACATTTTCTCCAATAATAATATCTAAACAATCTATGTAGAATTGTATAATCTGCATCCCTGGTCCACCTGGCTGTTATTAATTTAATTTCAAATTTCATTTTCAGAAGAGGGTAGGCTGGGCTGGAAGGTGGGTATCATTAGTTATAAATTAGATTGCTGTGAGTTGCCATGGAGGAGACCTATCTGTGGGGTTACCAGGCAGGGGAGGCAGTGTGTGTGCTGTCGGGTGGGAGGAGTGGGTGGATGAGCGGGAAGGTTAGAAGATATGGAGTTGATTACTTTGGGTTGCCATGGCGGAGGAGACGAATACGGCAATAACCAGCTGGTTTTCCTTGGCTGCAGCACTCTATGGATGGCAGGGTGATGAGGATCTTAAAACGAGGGTTAGATTGGTTTCATTTCAAACAGTGCGAAGCTATCAGCTAGTTAACAAGCAAGCTTTTTGTCTTGTTTTGGTTTTCCACTTTGATTTTCAATTGGCCCCCTAGTCAGATGCATATTTGCACAATAATTTATCTGGCTAAATGAGATTCTCTCCCAGTCTCTCATTTTCTCCTTTTTTGATTACCTCTCTACTTTACCCCCCCTCGAATACTTATAATTTCTCACTGTTTTCCCCCATGCCTTTTCCCTCTGCCTCTTCATGTTTACCTGTGGTGCTGTTCTCGCTGATTGTCTCTCCCAGCAGTTGATGATAGTGTTGATTGGCTGGAGGTTGTCTCTGGGGTGGGGTCAGGAGGGCTTGGCACCGAGCTGTCCCATCTTACTTTGTCACAGCAGCCTGCAATCAAACAAGCAGGATGAGACGGTTCCTGTGTAGCTGCTCACTACTGTTAGACACACGCACGCACACACGCGCATACACACCCACACAACCACAGCCTTTTATTACTGCGGTGCTTGAACACAGAGAAAAGTGGGATTTGAGGTGAAAAAGGGAGAAGAAAGAGTGAAAAGAGTCATACACGGTGAGAAGCAAGAAAAGAAATCACAAATGAGCACTTTAATAGCATATGATGGGGCCGAATGAGTCCTGTCTGACAATGCCAAACAGAATAGTTTAAATATGAAATGGCGTGTGTGTGTGTGTGTGTGTGTGTGTGTGTGTGTGTAGTTCAGACGTATGAAATATTTGCCCGTCTTTTGAATAATATCCTTCCACATTGATGTCCACCGTGATAAAAGCTGCCAGGCTCAACAAAATACACCTGATAGCGTCTCGTGTAATTAAGCGATATGACTGACAATGTATATAATATTACTGATGCCATCAAAAGCTAAGGCTTCATTTCCCCGATGTGGGGAGGAAAGAGAAGCCATCCGTTTGATTTCCTCTCCCTTCTTCTGATTGACTGCAATCCCCTCACAGAAGAAAAAGGGAGAGATGGAGCTCTTTATTATCCATCAGCCTAGGGAGCGCATTAACATAAAAAAAAACCCCCAGCAACATGGGGTTATCTTCCAGAGCTTAGTTAATTGAAGTTAATCAGAGGCAGTGTTTCCGCATGTCGCAGTTGTTGCCAGGGTGGATTGGTCTTTGTTGCCTTCGAACACCTTTAAGGTTCTTAATTAACCATCCTGACAGTCTGACGTAGGATCGTTCTTCTAGATGGGTTTTGACAGTTAATTACAGTCTGAGGGCGGGAAGTGTCTGGGGGGTGGTGATGCTACACTGGCACCAACCTGATCTGATAATACATCTTCAAAAGAATGATAATTCTGTAGCAGGAATGTTTGTTCTCTCCCGTCTTTGATAAACTAAAGGGAAGTCTTGGGAGAACTGGGGAATCTGGGTGTGTACACAGAATGTGCTGCAGCAACTCGATTTTTGTGCCTTTTTGTCCCTTTAGGAAATTCCGATTTAGACTTCTGCCACATAAGAACAAGTGGATGGTTCATTCCAACCTGTGACCTCAAATAGGTTGAACCCAACTAGTTTTAGTGATGTGCCGAATTTAAGCCAGATCGGTTGCTTGTGACATTCAGTGTGAGGAAGGACACCACACCTGCTTATGTTAACAATTTACGATTGGATTTATGCAGCTACTGAAATTATGATCTGCTGTCCTGCAATGCGACCTCGTCAAAGGAATGATTTCTCTCATTGCAGCTGTCAAAAGTTCACAGCAGCTCCTCTGCCATCATTCAGCGTTCCCAGTGGAATTTCCTGTTTTTTACGGAGTATCCTGAGGTCAATTCCACATGGAAAGTCAGAAATCTTCACTGCATACCCGAATGTATGTATTAAAGGAAAAGTTTATCTGTTTATATCAGAAACGCTAGAAGGTGTTTCTCTTCTTTTTCAGATTTTCTGGCACAATTTCATACACTTAAAGACAGGAAGTATAGAGAAGGGTTTTCAAATGATGGTCACAGGTTTTCAAACCAGGTGAAAGACTAGCCTCAATATGGATTATAAACACTTAAGCATTTACATATATCCTCTCATATTAAACGATCCTCTGTGCAGCTTGGTTACAAATTTGAAACTTTTTCAAACTCTTTCTTGCAAGAGCGCAGACTTGCTGTATATTTGGAATCATGTACATGTATATTCGGACCCCAGTGGCAGGTTTCTTTTTTTTTTTTTTTTTTAATAAAACAGAGTATGTCTCTGACCTGAATATGTTGCTGCTCTGGGACTTCAACTGAGTTAAGAATCCTTTACTAACCCTCTCATACAGTTTATTCAGCACATGTTGTTAAAAACTGCGTTGTATGCTTAATAAACCACAACCGCTGTGTTTTATTACTGCGTGGTGAATCTGCAGGTCAGCAAATAGACCTAATGGTGCAAAAAAATCAACGTAAAACAGGGACCATATGCAGTGATGCAGTGTCCTGTGTCTCGATGTTTATGAGCCCTGAGCTGAGGATACAGTAAATCACTGCTTATAATCAGGACCATTGCCATTGGTTGTGTATAAGATGAGTAACATTCCTCATATCGTTTGATTCAACCCCCCCCCCCCCCCCCCACTCTCTCTCTCTCTCTCACACACACACACACACACACACACACACACACACACACACACACACACACACACACACACACACACACACACACACAGTCAGTGGTGACCTTGCCACATCACCCCAGCTCCAGGTGGAAGTGATAGATACTCTCTCCATGACAGCAGGGTCTTTTTGTATAAGAAAAGCCATATTGATTCATGACCCAATAAATACACACGAGAGTTTTTTGCCTCAGCTCCTCCCCCTCTATTTGGGTGCCTGCTCTCCCTTATCCTTTTTTTTTCTTTTCTTTTTGTCCACTCAGTTAGGAAAAACAGCACCAAAGTTCTTGTCCTTATCAGCAGATCAGCACTGTGCCAGGCTTGACGGCAGAAACCATAGAGCATCAGTGGGAGGTGCCGCGTCAGCCACTGGTGCTAGGGGCCTTATCGTGGCGTGTTTCATCAGTGGCTGCCAATCAGGCAGCTCTCAGGCCACCTGCAGAAAGAATGGCCTCAGTCTTGTGTTGCTGAGATAATCAGACAACAAGGCCTCCTCCAACCTGAAGGCCCCCTCTGCTGTGGATTAAATATCGATCATAACAATCTTGAAAATGGAGTTATTATTTTCTCCGTGTGTCATTACAGAGGCCTCTGCTACCTTTTCTGCGTGGTAGATGGCCACTTGTGTCAAATTTATATTAGTGTCATAAGTCACAATGAAAGGAAAAATAGCTGTTTTACCTGCAGGCTGCCTTCTTTTTATATTACACTCTCATTGATTTTGAACTCTAGAGTAGGTTATTTATTTACCGTGTGTAATTCATGACAAAACTATAAATGTGCATACAAATTGCAGTCATTTATAGCCTCATCAGTCTCCACTATTCTCACCTTATGGCTAAGAACCATGTCGGTGCAGTTTTGAAGCTCACACTACGGTCCTTTTAACTTTCTTTATTTTCCTGTACTGATAACAGTAATTGAGTTGGTGTAGATAAAAATGCACCTCAAACAGAGGCCTTGAGTTAGTTTAATATACATGGTTTGGTTCGACCTGCCTCTTTTTGAATAATCTCCACATGTCTTACGTCCTGCCTCAATGTGAACTAAACTCTAATCCACCAAAACCGTGAAACATTAAAAATATCCATCATATGAAAAAATAAAATGTCTTTTTGCATAAACTGCCCAAAATGGGATTTGATTTTCATCAAGCCACAAACTAGAAAAAGCTTCTTGGAAAAGCTGGTCATACCCACTATTTGGTTGGACCAGCTTTTGCAGGAATAACTCCAACTTATGGTTTCCCGTAACTGTTTATCAGCGCTGCATATCTGCTTGGAGGGACTTAAGCCAGTCCTTCTTATAAAATGGCTTCACCTTAGAGATACTGGCTGCTTGCATCTGCTCCTTCCACAGTATTTAAAAAAATGTCAGTGTTTTTGTCTTGGTCTGCTTCCCTTGGTTTGCTTCAGCCCATGGATGGATGCATCACTTTAAATTTATAGTTGGAATTCATGGAATAATCTTTCCGTAACTATTAGAAAGTTAATAATACTGGAGACTTTTACTAAAACTTTACTCAAAACTCCTGTTTGCTGCTACTTTTTTATTTTTTGATTTATTGGTTTTAAACATTGTCTTCTTATTATAATATCTATTTTTTTTTTTTTTTGTTACTGGGGCACTGACTAGTATGAGTAATCTTACTCTCATTCTTGTTATATTTCCATCAATGATGGAAAGTCATCCTGGTCCAGAAGCACCAATAAGGACTAAGGACAACTAATACAGGACATTAGCTACTGTAAGTTTCTAGACGTAACCCGGTGGTGTTCCAGGTTATTACACACTTTTTTCTTAGTGTTATCATTGTTGATCGACCACTCCAAGATCCAGTGGTGGTCGATCTCTTTGACTGTCGACTTGTGGTTGTCCGGTCTCTTAAGAAATTATTTTGTAACACAAATCCCACATTTTCTTTTTGTAACTTCTCTTCCAAGGTCTTCAGAAATCTCATTTGAGCCCAATAGGCAGAAGCAATTTTTTTTGTTCCTTTTGGGTTCTATGAGAACTTGATGTAGTATTTGAAGTATTTATTATATAGTATTATAGTAGTATAATAGTATTATTATTATTTATTATTATTATTATTAATAGTATTATTATGCAAAATTAGAGACAATTCCAAAGGGTTCACAAACTTTAAATGTCCTTCTCCTAACTTGTGTGGTGCTGTTTGGGTCCAACACTTCACCAATCAAGTGTGCACACACAGGCCATTACCACAGCAACCAATACGCACAGAGTTGATTAATCATGCATGATGATGCACTTCAGAGTGCAGAGCCGCTCGTGAGCATCAGTGTAGACAAACAAATTAGCTTGGCTTTCATCACTTATTTTTTTTTTAAACCATCATATCTAGATTTGGAATATTCAGGTTTACAATCCAGATACATATTAACCAAGCAGAAGGATGGAAAATTGCTTTTTGGCTGGTCAGCATACAATCTCTCTCTCTGAAATGCCAGGTGGTGTTTCAGGCTGCTTTAATATCACCATTGCTTCCCAGACACTATTGATTTCTAGAGCCTTTCTCATCAAATAATAAAATGTGCCTGGTGTGTTATACTTTACATTTCATATGTCCTTATCGTGACCTTTGATTGCTAACAGGATAGCTGAGAGTAGCTGCACCTGAATGTCACATTGATTTCCTTAGCATGCTTTGCTCCGTGCTCCTTTCTGGTGAAATAAGATGTTGCCACTGACGGCGACAGTCGTCCATCATGATTAGTGTTCATGCAGTTTCATGGT
Source organism: Channa argus (assembly GCF_033026475.1). Lineage (NCBI taxonomy): Eukaryota > Metazoa > Chordata > Actinopteri > Anabantiformes > Channidae > Channa > Channa argus. Next base: position 10,659,911 of record NC_090200.1, on the reverse strand, counting down.
AAAAAGCATGTTAAGTTAAAACATGTGCCTGCACAATTCATACCCAGCTAAGTGAGAAACATCCTCTCCACTGACCTTGAGCTACCTTGTATGTGATGCAAATGGGCCTGCCATGGCAAAAGACACTCAGTTGGCAGTTTTATTAGGGACACCAGCTAAAAGTAATGCAGTCTAATACAGCAGTCCTGCAGTGGCTCCAACGACTGTAGCATGTCGCTTTTGATACTCTACTATGCAGAGAAGCAATTTAATCTAGCCTCCGTGATATAAATGAGCTGGACAAAATAATGTAACACAATGCTGTTCAACAGCAGCACAGACTACTATCTTACTATTAAAATTATTTTATGAAAATTGAGTTTCAGCTTTTAAGCTATTTCCTTAACCAGTGGTCGGCAAAGTTAACCATCAATAACTGGTTGGTTGGTAATTCGTGAAGATTCAAACAGCTACTAATTCCAAAAGGAAACTGCTTAAAGCATAAAGCACTTGGTATTCTTAAGAGGTCTAATGTCCAAAGGACTAGCCAGTCCTACGCCTGCTTAGCTTTCAGGATCAGAGGAGATCCAGCGTGTCCAGGGTGGTATGACCATGTTTCTTTATTGAAACTGTTTAACCACCGACATGACCTACAGTATGTTCGCTGCAATGTCAAAGTAGATTAGGAATTTGAAGAAAAGATTAAGTAAAAACCAAGTCACTCAATTCAGAAAGGAAACACGATAAGTTTAAAACTCCTGTTTATTTTGGAAAACACAAACCTACTGATGAGTGTGACCTGTGTGGTGTTTACTGTAGCTAATGTTAGTCCAGCTGGTGGAAACATCTGGGCAGCAGTATTTTACTAGTTGACTACATGTAGCTGCTATGATGCATATATTGATGCAAATGCATTCTTCTTCTATTGGAGCTGCTGCAGACTATAATATACTCTCAAGATTTTTATTTCATCATTTATTATAATTCATATTCAAACTGAAACCTCGTCTTTTTGTTTAGGGGTAAAAGTTTTTTCCTGCTGTTGAATTATTTACCAGTTTATTCTAATGATAATGATCAATTGACATTATCTTAACATGGTGACTGTAACAATTTGCGTCTGAGGTAGTTTCAAAATTGAATTATGGCTTAACTGCACCTAGTCTCAACACAACAGGAGCATATCCAATCGCATTTGTGTGAAAAATGAGACGGGCCATATTTTCAATTAAATTTCTCCATAAAGGGATTGTTAATCCTGTCTCCTGTGCTGCCAGAAGCCGTTAATGAATTTGCTTATCCTACAGTGTACTCGTGTGACTTTCCTCCATTTGGGGGTGGGGGGCAGAGAGAGAAAGAAAATTTTTTCTTTGTCCTCCTCACAAGACACTGTGTGAGGACTGTAATGGATGCAAATCTAGTCACAGCAAGGTTAAACAGTTTGTTTTTCAGAAGCTGCTGCACTGTTTATGTACAAAGTTGTATCAGATAATCTCATATGCTAAAGCCCCGAGCCATGGTTTGCAGAAGGCTGAAGCCTCCCCTGCCGGCTTTGTCTGCATAGTGATTTATTGGATTGAAGATGTTTTCCTAATCAGAAATACATTTCTCAGCTTAACATCAAGGAGGACCAGAGCTGAGGTAGCTATACACATATTTAGAGGCTGTGTTTGAACACATTAGAAAAATATTTCTCATAGCAAACATTTAAAACCCTCCAAAAGTTAATATTTGTGAAGAGGGTTTAGGTTGAAAATCAACTTCTCTTACCATGTGCCAGTGAAAGGTAACAGAAATGAACTCGTGAAAAATGAAAATGTATTAAAATTATTTTCATTATTTCTTTATATTCATTATTTCACATCTGGTAATAGTGAAAAAAACCTGTTAAGTTCCGCGAGCCAAAGGTGACTTGACCATTCAAAACACAATGATTTTCATTTCAAAATAATACAAAACACAAAAACGGCTTTGAACCACAGAATAGTTGCCACCTTTACTTAAAATATTTATAATGATTCCAGATTAATTTAATGTCGATTATGTAATTTTTTTTTTCACAAACTCCTCAGTAGTTTTGTGGCAGGTGACAGATGGTGGGGTGGAATCTGTTCAGACTGGCCCACAAAACTTCTGTAAATAAAACTCCTTTATTCCACTATTATGCAAAGACAACAGCCAAATGGACAATAAAGCTGTTTTTGCCTTTAATTTGAGTCACAGCCAGCTGATGCACAGACTGCTCTGATGCACTAAATCTGGTTCACATTAGCAAAGAGGTCTGGTCCAGTCAACAGTTAGCCTGATGATGAATGATGTATTAATGCCCTCAGTCCCTTTCTGTTGTCACTGTGCATTACATGAATTAGGGCAAATAAATTCCCACCCCTCTCAGCCTACCAGCCTCCCACATGCACATTGATATTCACACCTTGTCCCCATGCCATGTGGCTCTGCCCATGCTAATACTGCTAACAGGCTTGATGCGTGTGTGTCTTACCGTTTTTGTTACCTTAATGGTGAGCTAAGTTTTATTGAATTAACTCTTATGGGCCTGTGGATGCATTACATCACCACATCTGGCTTACATCACTAGCACTTCTCCTAAATGACTAATGGTGGGATTATCACCACCAGTCCTAATAGCTACTTTTCCCCATTGTTTACTTTTCTGCATGAGAATAAATACCTTTTTAAAGTCTGTGAAATCACTGCTTAAGATTCACTCATATATATGCTAAAGGTTTTTACACTGTGGGCGTCCTTTCACAGTCTGGTTTGTAGCTTCTGTGGGCGTACATGTGGATTGTCTGTGTGAGACGTTGGGGGCACATGCTCGCATCAAGCATGTGCACACAGACCCACACATGCAGAGGTGACACAGTCACCGTCATTAGACCTTCACAGGCATCTGCTCATGCCTGTGATGTGATGTGATCCTTCACCTTCTACATGACAGTTGGCCATTTAGCACTAAATTTATGCCGCCCATGCCCTTTATCATTGCCTTCTGGGGGGGATGGGGGGGGGGCAGCAGATAGAGGACGTCACTCCACATCCAAGCTTTGATTTGTGTTAGTGCTTTTACTCAAGTGACATTGGAATGATGAATTGGGGTTTTGAGAAGTTCTGATGGATGCCCAAGGTGTGTGTGTGTGTGTGTGTGTGTTTTATGTGTTACATAACCTCCAAACACACTGGTAAGGGAACTTTTCCACAGTATTTTTATTGTTTGTTTTTAAGAGTTTCAAAAGTTCTGATCAGGTTGAAGAATAAAAGCATCTTTGTAATGACGTCTTTGTTCCTAAATTGCCTCAGACATACCAGCCAGCTTAGACACCAGGTAAAACATCTTTATATCTGTAATAAAATACTGTAACATTTGCCAGGCTTTAAAGTAAAATTCCGAAAGTAATCTTCATGTTTGTGCTGTGGCACATGCCAGGAGGTTATTAGCTTCTCAAAACACTGAAGTGTGGGTAAAAACCGCAGCCTGGTGCACTAGTTTCAAAAATGCACACACACACAATGTAGAGCCAGGCTGGGTAAACTAAAGCTACTTGCCCCCATACCTAAGGTACAGACAGCCATTTCTCAGTTACCTCATGGAAATAAAGTGACATTTTTCCTCAAATTTCTAACTATTCCTTTGAAGAAAGAGGCATAAATAACAGTGTGAAATTCTGTCCTGTGTGAGTAATAGATCCATTGGTTTTGAAGGCCCCAACATATTGTACTGAAACACTGCACAGTATTTATAATGTTCTTGGATGGGACTTTACAATCCTGGAAAGTTATTATGGTGCTGGTCATTTTTCCTCCTTTTGAACAGTTGAATGGCAATTAAGTATTTTGGGTGAATGATTGTGTTTTTGTTTGTTTTTGTTTTGCTGTAAATCTCTGCATCTGGCCCCCACATCAGTGATCAGAATGAATGAAGGAACTATGATGAACACAGCTTAAGTTCTGGGGGGAAGTTGAACAGTGACCACAGATTTTCTGACTTACTCCGGCTCTGTATTTGTTTACCTGTTTGGTGGTAACTCATAAAATGACAAGCTGTTATGTTTGTGGATGATTTTGCCGCTTTGGGGAATAAACTCTGATCATTATTCAGGGAAATTTCTGGTTTGATAAAAGGTAAACAAACACCTATTGAAGACTTCATTTATTATCATGCTGGTCTGTGGAGCCAATTGCAGCAGTACATTTTGCAAGACATTGTCAGTGTCTAAACAAACACTTTTTAAATTTCCCTGGTGGCTTGAGAAACTTGTAAACATTCGGGGCGAGGTTATGAATAATACTACCGCCGCCTGAGGTCACCGCCCTAGTTTGACATCTTTTGAACTCTTCACCAAAGTCTGCCTCAGTTTACACAACCTGTTTCAACTTAACCCAAGTGTTACTTTAACATGCAGTTTACAAAGCATCCTCCCTTAGGGGTTTCAGACACTGTCAGTGGCTTTAGCTTTTCTTTGCCCAGTTCTTTTTTTAAGCCTCTGATGCGGTAAATAATATTGAGTATGAGTGCTTTTTCATCACATTTACAATATAATGCAATACGGTTATATTTACCAAAGCCACATAACAGCTGTACTGCCATAAGGTGATCAGCTCCCTTTTGCTCCTCTTATTTAGTTTATGGACCATCATGGGTTTATGCCATCTTGTAGATAACGTTTCCACTCATGTTTGCAAATTCTGATCTAGCGCATGTTAAAAATCTTGCATGTCACATCAAGCTCGTCCTTTTCTTTTTCTTTTTTTTTCCCCAATCTGTCAGTTTGGAGCCTTCTTCACCTCTCACCTGATGGCAGAAAGTGGGGATGGTAATAGAGACTGACTATTGTTGCAGGCTAACACTGCCATTACCCAGCCACTGATAGATGAAGCCATTGAAGGGTGTTATCAGAGCCAGCTGTGAGGGCTGAGCTATGCATTATACATGGCCTGTAACCCTGACACTGGGTGGAGACGCACACAGAATTATGAAAGTGTGTAGCACAGAGGCTTTAAGGTTAGTTTATTAAGTGCAGATACCTGCATATGAGCAGAGTCAAGAGATTGTATGAATAAATGCTGCTTTATAATGGATAGAACATACAGACTTCTGATGCAGCACCACTGACATTTTTGTGCTGTATTCTGTGTGAAGAACAAAGAGGAAGCTGCGGCATGGAAATACAATGCCTTATGCTTATAAGCAAGTGTGGGAACACTTGATTTGTGGCTACATAAGAATTCTAGGTTGTAAACTTGGAATCAATGCTGAGGAAAAAGCAGGAAAATCCTGCACACAAGTAGCGAGCTGGCCTCCTGAGGAAGAAAAGCACCTGATTGGCGGAGGGAAATTGTTTAAACAAGTGCCAACACTCACTTCAAATATACTATTAATACAGGAGTGCAGCACTGGGAGGTGTGAAGTGATGTTTGACAGTGTGAGGTTCTGCTTCTTTTTATTTTACCATTATACGTGAGGAAATGCCTTGCTGATTATTGTTATACAGGATCATTGTAAGGAGGAAACATTTTGAGTGAGTCTGGTTTATGTAGAAGTAATTTAGCATTAAAGGAATCTGTAGAATGACCCCACTTGTGCAGGGAATATTCATTTATTTGTACTTCTTACAAGAGGTTCTCTTACGTTGTTGTTAAAGCACCAAAGCAAGAACATAATGCAAGACACAATTTAACACCCACACAGGTGTTTTCACATATTTTAGCTGAGTAGAGCTCATGTCAGGTAGTAGCTGGGCAGAGCTACAGCATATGCTAAAAATATGCATCTACAAACCAGTAACAGTGGTGTAACCTAATGTGCTGCAGATTAATAAGTGGGTTAGGAAGATGTCAATCAAAAACAGTCTGTAAACAACAAATACAAGCTCTCAGAGAGGTCACAGTGGGAAGAACAAGTTAAAAAAGACCCGTGTGGGTGTTACTTTCAATATGATAAACAATGACTCTGAGAAGACGCATGAGATTGTGGGCACTGATGATCACAAAAAGTAATTCCACTGTTTGTAATTATCTATTTTGTGTGTGTGTGTGTGTTCAGTAAAGGCATTATAGATCATGAGTGTTTATTTAGAATGTAACAAACTTAAGAAAGCATTACAGAGTTTTATTATTATTTGCTGAATATGTAATCCAAGCATGTACTGTAGGTACCTGAGGGTGATCAGCCTCTCAGGTAAAATTAAGTGCTGCTTTGCTTTAATGGGCAACACCCAAAGTTTGACTGTCAATTTTTGGAATTCTATTTCGTAACTAGCCTAATAAATATTTCAACAAATAACATGGTAACAGATGTATTGGAAACACTGGTTTCAGGGACGTATGTGTTTGTATAATGCACACGCGTTCTCGGTTGAAATGTCAGAATTCGCAGAGCCCAAAAATTTTACACGCTTAGTTTTCCATCTCTACATGTTGAGTACCCCCCACTGAGAGCTCTCAACCTCCAATCCTGCTTCTAAAGGCTGGAGCAGAGAACTGCAAAGAGTGATACTCAAATCAAAGCTGCCTGAGCGTAATATGGAAATGAGGTCTAGTCATTGACAGGAATTCATAACAGGGCTGATGTGTCACACACTCGTGGATACCCAGCAAAAACACACGGGCAACGTATGATGAGCAGTAGCTCATCGAATGTACCAATATTCCTCCAGCTAATGCACGTGTTGATATAAATCTGTGGCAAGCAGTCGTGTTTGGTTTTCATTTTAAGGAGGTGAGCTTGGGGAAAAAAGTAATTTGTACAAAGTGTAGTCTGACCACAGCAGAAGGCAAAAGGGTTTCTAGCTGTTCCAAATGACCTCACTTGATGGTGAGTTCAAACCTGTTCCTGTATAGAGAGGGGCATGAAACAACACTTACAGTACATATGGGAACAATTGGAAACAATATCACTTTTTTCTTGAAATGATTTATAGTGTTGCACTCTGATATACACTTAAAGTGACAGCAGCGCAGCTCATTCTGATGGGGGAACAGTGTGTATTCCCTTATTAGATACTCGCTTGCTCGTTACTTTTGACATGACTTTTACACACGCTGTTTTCCAAGTCACATGTTTTGGAGGGTGAGTCCTGTGTGTAAATCTAAACCTCATGCCCCCCTGTGCCATGTCACTACATTTCCTCATTTAATTCACAGGGACAACATCTTACAGATATGCGTTTGCCAACTGCTGCTTTTTTATCTGTGAGCACAGAGTCCTGACCACCCACCTTTAGGGGTAGCTGGTCATAAAACCCGCTTCCCAAAGATGCAAACACATACAAGCTCATTGGTTAAATATTGGAAATGGAAACCTGAGCTGTCTCCTTGAGTATGTGTTGTTCACACTGAAAGTGACTGGTAAGCGGTTAAACTCTTGATGCTTTCTTTTAATGGACACTAGTGTCCACAATGAGCTGAACAAAGGAAGCAAAGGGGGGATTAAAAGCTGAAAAGGAAGAAATTGTAAAGACGGCTACAGAAAAGAGAAGTAGGTTAACGATCTTTAGAAAGACATTTGCAGTAGCCTTTTTCCTGTGTTGATTGGTACAATACCAACTACAAAAACCTTGTTACTGCAGTATAAAGACTGCAGTAATGTGCATGCTGTACTCGGCAACTAATGTGTGTACAATCTCGAACTGGGACACTGTTGTCTGCGATGGATAGTGCCAAGCCTGTCCGGGCCATCGGACCAGTTCTAAAGCGACATCCGTATCAGAAACCTTATGTTTTGTCAACGTACTGTAGCTGAGTGTTTCAACAGCAGCGAGTGTCTTCACTGACCATAGTACTCGGCTTAATGCTGGGTTCGCTTCAGGGAGGATGGTCCCTAGTGTAACATCGGGTTCTAGCAGGACCCAGTGTGGATTTCTTATCATTATTGCCCCTTGTGAAAATGAGTCTCTCACTGAAGCCTGCCACATTTAGGTCCATTCAGTGAAAGCATTCAACAGTGAAACTGTGCACCACACTGAAGAATGAGACTCTTTGGAGGGAAATGTCACCAGAAATGTGCGAGGATCCTCTTTCCAGAAAGAAAGCGAGAGGGTGAGAGCACGATTGACAGAGAGAGAGTGAGGTATACAAAGGATTTGTTTGAACTCTGAATGTGCTGTCTGAGAAGGCTCCAAGGGCCCAGAGGCCAGGGTCACGCGTCGCTAGATAAGAGGGTCATGTGTAGTTGAAGTTAACCTTGGGGTGAAACGGTCCAGATGGACAGCCCAAAAAGTCCTCAATGAGCTGGCATTACTGCTTCAGTGACCACCCTAAAGATAAGTCTAGTAGAGGTTTTATTGAGCTTCTGACATTGCTAATTGAATCAAATGTTCTTGCATGGAATTCAGTAACATTTGGGTTGTACCTAATGATTTTGATGGTCAAATAATCCGTCATGTACAACTCTGCCTAATCGTTTAGTCTATAAAATGTAAGATTATGAAGAATGCCTTAAACATTTCCTACAGATGTTAAGTTGAGACCTTCAAATTGCATTTGTATGTAAATAAGGTAAAAATATAAGATGGCAGGAGAACGGCGTATTCACAAATTCTCTCCAACGGTATTGTAATGTTGGTTTTTTAGGCTGTCATCATCTTATATGGGCCTCATGGATTTTATTTACAGTGATAATACACAGGTCTGTGCGTTATTGAGCAGGGAACGTGACCGAATGGGCTCAAAATGGTCGTCAAGGGGAAGGTCACCAGGTGGTAGGTGGAAAATGACCCAGACCGGCTGTAGCCTGTAATCATCTGTATTAATTCTGTGTGAGCTGTTACCAGAGAAAACTCATCTGTCCAAAGTGACTTATTGATTTCATAAGACTGTCAGTAAACCCACCGGTGAAGATCAGCGGCACAAACTGCAGGTCCCGTGACCCAGGCGAGCAGAAGAAAAGGACCCGAGCAGAAGCGCGAAACCTTTCAGTGATTCTCAATCCCCTAATGCTCCAAGGAAATCCAATTTCACATGGCTGTAATTGAAATTTATTTTGTCACCACAATGGCAGGGCGACATCATTTATTGAGTTCTGTCTTTCCTGTGCCGGGGGATAAGTCTCACACTTCAAGACTGTAACCGGTGTTAATAAATGAATGCAAAAAAAACCAAAACATTTCTTAACATCTTTTCATGGAATTGCAAATGAATTATTCAGATTGTTACAGATATTAGACTAGACTATAGGAAATCAGGATCCGTGATAGATTGGCTGAGGTTTGCTGCGTTGTAAGATGTAATCGGAGACTTGTTCGGTTTCTGATTCACGTATTGTGCACAGTAAACTATTGCAATGCAAAAGTTTGAATGCCAGTCTAATACAAACACCGCAGTTCGTCTTGATTCATCAACATTAACATTTCCACAGCTGGGTAACACTCTCTGGATCCTGGAGAGTGAGGTAGAGGCAGCCATAGGATCACCCGTCACACCTCTCAGCCATGCAAAGAATGCACAGCATGAAGAGGGCCATTAGCTCTACACGGTCCCTTCTCCTGCTTCACACTCTCTCCACAGTCCTCTGGAACACACACCAGCCCAAATGACACAGAAAACACAAATGAAGGCTCAGCCTCACTTAAAACAAACCCAGAGTCTCTGGGCTGCATTTGAATTATGCTGCACATTAAAAATTGAATGAATAATATTGGGAGTGCACGGTTCTTAAGCAAAAATGATCAATCAAATTAGAGTTGAGACACTTTTCAGCGGAGTTACTACATATTCTAATATGGCCATTTCCAATAATAATTGGATGATGTTGGCAAGCAGGGAATGGACTTAAGCAAGCAATCCTATTTGTGTGTATGGATATGTTTGTATGCATGAATCATCCAGCTTATTAAAATTGTTTAGACCGTTTTAACCTTGTGACAGCTTTTTCACATTACTATTTAAATTTCTGATTGCATTTTCATCCCCGACCTTTTAATTAGACTTGTTCTTAAAGGCTTGATGGCGAAGTTTGCTCAATATGCTCTTTCGTCAGACTAATTGAGAGTTACTCCTTTCTTAGAGCATCCGGTGAAAGCATGGGAAGGCATGTGGGTACTTGACAGGTGGGCTCATAATGTCTGGCCCCTCGGGGAATACAGAGACATGTGAAGTTGTCGCTGTAATTGCTCACGTAGGGAGGTATCCTTCCCTTTTGTCCGTACAGGTCCATCAGAGACTGTGGGGGGGCCTCTCTTCTTTGTCTGTGGTATTAACTTGATGGTGAAGTCAGTGTGCTGTTGTTTTCCTCTGCCTAATTCCACATATGTGCAGTTTAGTGCATTCAAACGTGGTTCTTCCTGTTTCCAGCTTATCTGTTGGGCTCAGGTTAAGATTTGATAAAGTTCCTCTCCAAAGTTTGTGTCCTAATGCCTTTTGTGAAAGGAAAAGTGTATGAGATTGTGCTCGTGCATCCATGTATACATTTGGTCTCGTTGTGAATAACAATTGCACCTTTCTGTGTGTGTGTGTGTGTGTGTGTGTGTGTGTGTGTGTGATTTATGTTTGAGTTCATGCCTGTGCGTGTGCAGTGCTTTGGCTATAACATCTGGCACTAGTGTGATTGGTGTGGTGAGCCCTGAGGCTTTTTCATAGGTGATAGATGGCACCTATCACAACCTGTCAGCGGGGACCCAGCCAGCCAACTAACCAACCAACCAGCAGCCTGCCCTCTTTTATCATCACCCTCAGTTTTTACTGCAGAGAGAGATGACAGGAGCACAGAGAGTGACTCACTGCCTTTTATGAATTTAAAGATACGTAGAGCATTGTGCTACCTTGCAGCATTAACACTAACATTACCAAGGTCAATTAAATTATATGGTTTAATTAAACCATAGAACATTCTGGAAATGCCAAGAAATCGTACCTATAGTCAATCAATAAAGTGATGGATTGATGAAAAATGGTCAGCTTTCTGAAGCTGCAAATGTAAATCCCCATCACCGTGACTGTAAATGAGGAATCCACATAAAGATCATTCTTCCTTCTCCAGATGAGACATTTCATCGGAGTCCAGGAACACGCCGTGTTTTAGCACAGTTAGAAAATCTGCCAAGCAGCTTCTCTGCCGGTTCTGTGGGCTGAGACAATTAGAATCCATCTGTTGCACAGTTTTCATGCTCTTTCTCTTTTATACCGCTTTAATTCCTTCACTGCCATTATCACAGGCTCATGTAATATGGGCCAGGAACTGGGCTGTGTCATCATCTCCCACCCAATATCCTAAATTACAGTGATTATTAGACTAAAGAGGTTATAAAACACATTTAGTGTTTCATGGGTAAATTCAATAAGTCTGAACTATAAATCAATGTTACACAGTGATGCACAAGTATAATCACAACTGTAGCCAACTGTTGTTTTTTGCAGTTCATTTCAGGTTGTGGAGGTTGCCATTGAGAACCCACCACTGCACACTGTGGTTTCTATCGTTACATATTCTATTGTAGCTACTCACTGGCCAACACTCAAGCAGACCCACGGTACATAGTGAGTACAAATACAGTGCTAAAGCTCACACACGGTAATGGATTGACCAGGGAGCACTGGATGAGTTCTGACAAAGTGCCGGCTCAGGACCACAGCGGCTTTCCTTGTGTGTGATGATGATAATTGATGAATGGCTGTAGTGCAGGACACTGACAGCCTGGTTGCCTGGCCTTTACCCTCTGCCAGCTCAACCCTTACATGTGTGAAATAGCCAATTACCCTGACGCCTATTGAAGGTAATAGGCTGATGAGCAAATGGCTACTGTGGGACGCTGGGGAACCTTGCAGAGGGAGGAGGAAGAAGATAAAGTTCTGCCAGGAGCAGCTGCCGCCATCCCAGCTGGGCCTACTGTGCTGTGCACGCAGCAGAGGAAAGGGTCAGTTAGGTATTTTCTCCATCTAATATGGTATCCCCACGCTGTATTGACTTAAAGTTTATGATCCATGATACAGTCATGTTATACAAGAGCTAATTTACAGAAATAAATCCTCCTTTTAGAGGCTGCTAAATAGATAGTGGAAACAGCAGCAGCAGCAGCCATACATTGTCAGGGAAGCATTAAACCCCATTTTTGCTGGGGAAGGGAAAAGTCATATGCTGCGTAGGGAGCTAAGGCTAGCCAGCCATACGATATCGACAGAACAATCCATCTTTATAAAAGATGGTGAACAATTCCAATCTATTTTCTGGAATCACATTATCAAGAGGCAATATATGACTGCATTTAAATATATACACAAGGGGTAGGTGTGTGTGTGTGTGTGTGTGTGTGTGTGTGTGTGTGTGTGTGTGTGTGTGTGTGTGTGTGTGTGTGTGTGTATATAGGGGTGGTGGGTGGAGGCGGGGGGGTACAGTAAAGCATCCCAGTTAGAAAAGAAAGCAGTCTCTCTTCCTAATTGGACAGGTTATTTTTACACAATGCTGATGTCTTGGGCTGCTTGCTGACATGTGTAGCCATATTTCTCTCAAATAATCTCTGTAATTCTCTTTCAGCGTCTCCCCATGCCACCTCCATCTCCCCTCTTCACATGCACTCTGCCCGTCCTCCATCTGATACGCCCCCATTCATCCTCACCCTCTTTCATTTACTGCTACTCTCTCCATCTTCCCTCCAGTTCCTCCTCGTCTGTTGTTTGTTCTCCGCAGCATTTTTCCATTTCCCACTATTTAAACTAATTATAATTGACTGATGTTATGGAGAATCTTGGTCTGAAAAGAGACTCTTATTGGACATGTCTTGTTCTCCGTGTAACCAAAGCCAATCGCTTTGTGTTATTTCAATTCCAGCTACACTTCCACCTCATCTATGGTACAGTACTTGCTATTTCTTAAAGGCAAAAGTAAATTGAAACTTTTGAAAAATATCTGAAAATGTGCTCCCAACATACAAACTGCAAAAACCCGTTAAGGCCTTTCAAGTGTAATCAAGTCATGTCAACAGGAGCTCTGTTACCTTCACTTAAGAGATCAGACTAACCTCGCCCGCCCTTGGCACACGTCTGACTCGTGGGTGTATCAGACCCTCCCCTGCCACCTTCTAACCAATGGAGATGAATGACCTGTAATACATCATTGCAGATGGAGCTGAGTGGGTGGTGGACCCGTTTGTCAGGACTGCTCTCGAGTAGCTGCCTCTCCATGACCGAAATGGAGTTTTAAAGAAATGAGCTCATGACTGATGCATCGACCTAATTACACTGCACAATGAGTTGCGCTGAATTACATTCTGGTCAGACGTTCATGTAGGCGTGTTGACAGCTACTGCCTCACAGAACTTGGCAGCATGGCGGCAGATGGTTGGTCTTATTTCATGTTTGTCCCAATTTTGCACTGTATGATGATTTGAAGCTGCTTTGTGTGTCTGACAATTTATCGTTTGTAAACTATGACTGAAGACGTGTGAAGTGAAGAGTTTTGGTTTCACTGAAAACATTTCTTCAGATTCAACATCTTCTGATTTCAGATTCCAACTTAAGTGTATTAAAGGACACTGATCTGATTAGATGTGCTTACACAAACAAAGCATTTAATCACATGGTAAAAATACAAAGTTTATTTATTATTTTTCTTTTTTTCAATAGAAGACCAGATGGACCCACATTCCTTCATGGGAACCATATTTGTATTTGTGCTGCTCTTTCTTGTTAAGCAGCAACCTCAGGAGCACAGGAGGAACTTTACAGCTCATCAAGAAGAAAGAAGAAACCCCCACATGGTGCAAACATGTGCAAAAAGAATAAATTTATTCAAACCAGAGAAATGATCAGATTAAGTGTTTAAATGGCTCAGAATAACAAAGGGGAAAAGCCACCACTCTCATACAGATTGAAACACTTCTTCTGAACAGGTCAGTCTGCTTTGGTTTACATAATTACATGGTCTGTTTTTATTCAGATTTAACTCACTTAACTTAATTCTGGTTTTTAGTGGAATATTTGCGTCTGTTTAAACACATCTAATGTAATGACATGGAGTCCTTTTACGGTCCGACACTGTCTTGTGGTATCTAGACAAATATCTGATAAACAAACACGATACATTGCATTAGCCAAGGCATGATTTCGACCAGAGTACTGTATATTTTGCAGACTTATAGGCCTCCTGGCAGAGTTAGGCAGCACATCTATTACTGATATGTGATTGACATGGGCAATGGGGCCTAGGATTGGAGATGGCTGTGCAGGGTATTGGTGTGAGGTAGAGTTGTGTTCCCTTCATTAGACGGGCCGGGGGAATGCCCTGTTGACCCCACACTGACCCCTCCAACACAATTACGAACCACAGGCCTGGCGCCAGTTATTGATGCCCATCACTGACATGAGCAGCTGCACAGGGCTACAGTCAGACTCACTAATGTGAGCCTCGGTGTGTCAGACTCGCTGAACTATGGAAACACACATTATAAAGGGAAAACGAGTATACATCCTCTGTGACTCGTTTAGATCCTGTGAAATGTTTTTCACAGGACAGGGAGAGAAGTTTTATAATGTACTTTACACTTTGAGGTATAATGTGAGAATGTTTAGGGGAGAGAGTGTGGGCTACCAACCAGGATGCTCCAGTTACTGGAATGTTGATAACAAAAATGCCCAAATTGTTTGAGATCAAAACTGAACGCTTTAGAACAGCAACATTAATATTAAGCATCCCCATTAGTTATTTAAGAGTTGTGGCCAAAACATGCAGTTAAAAAAATGAAATACTAATTTATAAATTGGATATTGGATTGATCTACAGCAAACCTTGCAAAGGGCACCAAAGGATATTGCAGCTTGATTGGAGCAAAGACCTGTGATCTGGCAGAAGATCTTCTCTAAAAATAAGAGAAATGTGCTATTTGTTGAATCTCACATCTCCGATATGAGCCACTCTGTCTCCAGCAGGTGTGTGTGTGTGTGTGTGTGTGTGTGTGTGTGTGTGTGTGTGTGTGTGTGTGTGTGTGGCAGCGCCGCTCAGCTGTACCTTGCTGTTGTGTTTGTGATGTAATATCCTGGGCTGTGAGTGTGGTGTAAGAGGGGGAAAAAAAAAAAAAACAATCTGCTGCTTTTGGTTATCTTCTCATTTCTCCCTCAGCAAGTTGGCAATAAGCCAGCAGTCAGCCTATCGATTTTTTTTTCTTTCTTTCTTTTTTTTTTCCCCGCCTCCTCGTGTAAAATGAAACCTGAAATTGTTCCCAACCCCTTCCTGTCTCACTTTGCAGGTTGTAGCTCCCGACAAACTTTGCAGCCAATGATTTATATAATGCTTCTCTTCTGGAGCCTCAGGAAAAAGGAGGTCTATTTTCACCACACATTCTTGTTTTTATATTGTTGTATCTCTGGCTTGGTGCCATTATACCTGCCTAGATTGCACGTTGGCAGTGACTCCACATATCTTATGGCTCTTGATTCCAAATTGACCTCAGGAATCCCTATTTTCTACCTCTCAGGGGTAATGGTGGGAAGGTCCCATTAACAAGCCTTTGTCCCTGCTCACTGATGGGGGGCGCACGGCTCTGGGAAAGTGGCCTATGTGATTTGTAAATTGGGCTTAATTAGATAGATGAAAGAGTCGCCAGCAGTGATAAAGTCAAGGGAACCACTGAATGATGGGGGGTGTCAGCTGATGCTAATAACGGGAGAGTGCTCAGAGTAGCATGGAGTCTGTATTAGCCTTTTAATAGACAGTCATTAAGCACTATTAAAATGACCAGACAAAGGCAAAACTGTGCTTAGCTGTCAATTAATCTGCAAAACCACTCCAGTCCATGTAGTAAATGCCGAGGAGTGGACTGATCTGTTAACTCTTCAGTGTCAAAAAGAGGAGTCAATGAGGTGGACAACTAGATGTAATAATACATGTGTGATGTGCTTGTGAAATGTTAATGTGAGGGGGGGGATTAAGTGGCCGTACTGAGTGACTAATGGCAGAATGATGAATGCAGCTCAGACTGGATCTGGTTTTCCTATTTTCTTGGGCAAAGCATCAGTCAAATCCATCCGAACAGAAGGTGATTGGTAGGAGGTTATGTAGGAAGACAGGATGCTGATGATAGGGGGTGAACGAGAATATGATGAATCGCAAATATGATCCGAAGAGAAGAGCTTCTAGATGCATATCAAAGAGAGACTTTGATTTATGGTCCATAGGTGGGGGGAAATATTTTGGCACCTGTTTTCCCCCAAACAGTGGGCCCAAGTGCAAGCGATTACATTCTGATAGACCTTATTGTAGACAGCTCAAGGAGACTCCTGGTGTGGTGCACGGTGCGTCCCGCTGTTTGAGAGGTTTGCCTTCTGCTATGCTTGCTTCGCAGCAGGTGTGTGAGCCGGCACAGCGTGTTGACTATGGCTGACCTCCACTGCACTAGGACCGGGCAATTAGTCCACAAAATGGCTGACTGTAAATCTCCCGCGGGAAGGTTTTGGCAGGGCCATCCCGAGGTGACGTCCACAACAAGGAATTAAACACACAGCATTAGCTAACAGCAGTTTTATGATGTGAGGGGCAGGACAGTGTGAGTACAGGGGCAGAGACGCTCCTCTACAGAGTGTGATGCAAGTTCACTGAAACTTTTGTTATAAACAGCAGCTGAAAACATTAAAAAAATGTAAACCTATCATTGGGACCACATTTCGTATTCACTCCCGTGTGTCCTACATGTCAGAGCTAACTGAGAATACATCTTTCATGTGCATCTTGTAAAAGTTTGAGTCACTCCCTCGTCATTTCCTGGGAAGTTTTCAGAAAGGTTTGGACTGTTTCATAGTTTTTCAGACAGCCTTTCTGACCCGTCTCTGTCCATCTGATTGTCAGTAGATCTTTTACACACTATTAATTTTTGTAACACATTTTGAATATATATGTTGCTAAGCTACTGAGTATTTAAGTTCTAAAACAATACAACAATATTCTAATGAATGTCAATCAATTTCCTTTTTTTTTTTTTTTTTTTTTTTTACTAACATTATGCTGAATATACGCAGCAGTATTACTCTAATTTATGTCTATTATGTGCAGGAATGATACATTTCAACAGGATCACATCCATTTAGTGATAGTGTGCTTTGATAACTGAAAGAAATGGGGGCCTTCACAGCACATCCACTGGCACAATCTAGATAATGGTGGTTTTTGTGTCCAGAGAGTTAACTGGGGGTTAGAGAGGACAGGGAGCTCTCTGATAGATAGGGTTGCCTCTTACCTCATAACCATTGGCTGATTTGTGAACATTGTTTCCCTTTGGTTTAATCTACCGTGTGCTGTGAGGCGAAAACTATTCCCAGAAGGCTTCCAGAGTGGGCTGTTAATTTATCTCCTGAGTATTAACAGTGTTTCGACCTGAGAGCATACCCCAACCTTCTTTTCACCAAAGTATACAGGGGAAACGTTGACCCGTATTGACCCGAAATCTTCAAATGGAACGCTATTAAAACAGCAAGCCTCTTTGAGTTTTCCTATGATTCATCCAGCCCTGGCAGACATGCACAGTTATCCACTTGTGTGTTGCTCTAGGCTGGTGCCGATGGGGTCACCTTTGTAAGTTTGAAATGGCAATGTCTGGTCAACAACGGGCTGAGCAGATTTCTCAAGGCTGTGCCACCAGACAAATGTCATGTAATGCTTCAGTTCACGGTCAGAGCAGAGATGTTGTCCCACATTGAAGGTAAGGAATGCCCCGCAGAAACCCAAGGTCCACCGAGCATTACAGGCCAATCAATAAAACACCACATCCCAGGATGTATAATCTCATTAGACGGCTGCTACAGAGAAAATTATGATTATGTAGTGGTTTTTGTCTGCAGTGTAGGTGTAGAGCTCTGGTTTTATTGCTGGCTGACCATGGTGTGTTGTCCTAATTGATGCTTTTGTGTCTGCAAAATGTTTTTGATGCCTCAGCTCTGGTGCCAAATGTGTGACTGCAAATATTATCCAAGAATTATGAAATTCTTGACAAAACTCTTCATGTAGAGGCACCACAGAGGTCCTGCTTTGAGTTCTCCCGGCAGTGCTGTTGAATATTGGAAAAACTCCCTGAAAAGGTGGGCCTGCGTGTTGTCGGGGCTCCATCTGAAGGACCCCATTTTTAAGATGAATCTCTGCAAAAGAGATCTTTGTCATAAGCACTGTCAAACACCTAGGGTTGCCATGGTAACATAACCCGCTTCAGAAAACCCATTGTGGAGAAATGTGTGTGGACACAGACACTTTATCATCTGACATTCAATAATTTGGAGTTGTAACTGGAAAATCAATGCCTGTCCTTTGGGACACAGAGGGCTGGAGAGACAGAGTGAGGGGTCAGCGGTGTTTGTTTGTGTTCCACAGTGAAGAGTGAATCTAAACTGGGACATTTATTTTCTTTACTTCCTTTTAATGATCAGATGAGGACATTCACTGGCAATGCTGAAAGTTTTAGCTGGCATGGTGTTTTCTCTTGTAAAGTCTGAGAAGTAACTGCCAGTCTACCTCATTTTGTATTCTTCGATCAAGATCTAATCCTTGTAGACTTAGATTTGCAGATGTTGCTCTTTTGTTCTGTCGCAGACAGCAGATGCAGGAAATAATCAGACATTTCAAGGGGTTTGTGAAATAGCTTTTCTTTTTGTGGACGCGGTCTTTAGATGATGCACAGACTCATTTTTGATGAAATTCTCCTCAGATGAACCACAATCAGTTCAAATCACAAAAGACTAGGAGGCGACAACCAGGAGTACATGTCTGTGCTTTTTATCAATCCACTGAAAAATATCTATTACATGTATTGGCACCAAATTTGGTTCAGACATTCATGGTTATCAGAGCATGTGTCCCTAAAGCCTTGGTGATTGCGGAGGTTGATGTTTGTTGTTTGAATTCTTTGCCATTTAATTTAGTAGAGACATTATAGCTGAACATATAGCTCTTTGTCTAGCTGCATGATGAAATATAAAAAATTGAATTATTCCCTTTTTGTTTTCTGACCAAACACCTGACAGAACTTGTGCCAGTGCTCGTTCCCAAGAGCCTAAACAGTACTTTGTATTCAGGCCTAATTAGCAAAACTTAGCAATTCATTCGTTACGGTACTGTGTAACTCTTTCTCACTCGTGCGAATTCCAAACGCACATTATCCAGATGTGCTATGTGTGAAAAGAGCTGAGATAACAAATCATGAAATTAAATGGGGTTTCAAGAAGTGCCAAATGGATGCAAACACAGCACACTCTACTGCGCTAGAGGACACAAAGCTGTTTTTGTTGTAGCCAACAGTGAAACGTTACCCATCTGACACGATCTGATCCAGTCTCCTAAACTGGAGTGTCAACACAGCAGCATGCAGCACAGCATGTTAAATCACACACATCTCCCTCCTTTGTTTTTTGGCTGTTGTCTGCTCTTGTTTTCTTATCAGTGGGACCGAAAATAAGATTTGTGCCTCCTGGGTATCATCATAATTCCAGACTAATCTCTGTGCTGAAAAACAAGCACGAGATCCATTTGCAGGTCTGTTATTACCATCACATCTGTATTTCCATTTTGGAGCATTGGTGTAGGTGAAGGTTTTAAGCTAATCCTCAGGCCACCAATGACTTTCTCCAATCCAGCACAGCGAGGAATGGAAGTCCCCCCCCCCCCCCCCCCCCCCCCTCCCCCCAGCCCCCAGAAAAAAGAATATAGAAAGAGGAGGTGTGTTTTCTGCACCAGTCGAGCCAGCTGAAGCACTTGCAGGAGCTCAGGGAACAACCCCATTACAACACAAATTATAAAGTACATGAAGGTTCCAGTGAAGTCTGACTAGACTGAGATGGACTTTGGTTTTCAACTTCTCCAAATTGTAGTATTATTGCCTTCCGGTTTTATTGCAATTGGAACATCTCATCAGCTTTTTTTTTTTTTTTTCTTTTTCTGAAAACCACCAGGGCTTGTTTTTAAACTGTTCATATTCAAAATACACTGACAAAGCTAAAGTTTCATCACTGAATTCCTTTTATTAATTCCTTTTATTAAATCCTTTTCAACAAGATACAACTTATGACTCACCCTCATGGCCTAAAGTTCCAAACACAGATTTACATTTATTATGAAAACACGGCTGAACTCCAGCTGCACCTCATAAATTTGTTTGCGGAACTTGTTAACATTTGCCTGTCTACATTGGCCACGTGAAGAGTGTTGATGTTTTTGTCTCCATGCTCTCAATGAGAAGGATACTTGGCCCTTCAGGTGCCAAAAGTCACCTTTCTAGCTAATTGCAAAAATATTTCAGTCTTTTATTTAATGCTGATCATGTGGTACACAGCAGTTTTATGGGAACTTTGACACTGAAAAACAGCTGCCTGCTCTGCATCGAGAGCCAAGCTGAGAGTACAGCTCCCCTTTTTTAAAAAAAATGAGCACAACTGGTGACACTATTCTGTGCAGCTGTTTTTCACTTTACAAGTGGAAATGTGATCTAATATAAATACAAGTACAAACTATTAGTTTGGCTTTGGGATTGCTCAAGTAGAAAATATTTGCTTTTCTTTTTGTACAGTACTGTTATTTTATCAGGAATTGCCAAAGCACATTCATCAAGCAGATGCTAGATGTGGCGTTGTCCCAACATGACATTGGAAAGAACCCAAGGACGCTGCTATTGTGTCCCTGAAATGAGATGACCTGTTGGTCACATTTCCTCAAAAGGCCCTGCATAGGACACAATGAAAGGTTGCAGGCTTTCTGTTTATGCTAGAATCAGCATCTGTAAGACCTGAATGGATGGAGCGGGACAGGTCTGTGTGCAGTCTAACCCATTTGCCCTCTGAGCTGATTGTCTCCATAGATTCACTTCCTCTCTTCAGGAGCACAAAGCTCTCATCCACAACCAAAGGTATATTGACTGCGTATTGACAGGTACTCAGGCAGCAGTGGGCAAGAGTCTGAAATCAATGACATGTCTGTTGAACATGTTTGCTGCTTGTTGTCAGTGAAAATTGCTGCCTTGATTTTCCGTGACAAATTGATTAACTCTCACGTGTTGCTTTTTAACATTTTGACAGTACGTCAAAAGTTTGGACAAAGCTCATTTTGCGTTTTTCTTTGATTCTGCTGGCAGCATGACAGTGAAGCGGTTAGTGCTGCACCTCACAGCTAAAGCTCCTGTTCTAATCCACCTGCCAGCTGTGGCCTTTCTCTGTGAAGTCTGTTCTCCCCTGTGCTTCTGCGGCTTTTCAATGGGCACTTCGGTTTCCTCCCTCTGTCCTCAGACATGGTGACTCTAAATGAACTCTCTAAATGAGATCGAATGGTTGTCTGTGTCTGTGTGGCCTGTGATAGCTCTGTCTGGGGCGTACCACCTGCCTCTCGCCCAGTGACAGCTGGGTTTGGCTGCAGCAGGCATGTGACCATAAATGGACAAGCAGCATAGATGACAGATGGATTTCCAACTCGTCGTTTAATGTGTACATCATAAAACCTATGAAATAATAAAGAATTATCTAGCAAGGCAGTGTCAACAAAAACCAGTTTAAAATTTTTGTAAATAAAATGTTTTCTCTGTTTTTGACCTGCTGAGTGGAGGTTTATATGTCACAGCTGTGGATCCTACTGGTCTTGTCATATCATATAATCTAAAGGGTGGAGCTCAGCACACACAAGGGATTTTAGATGGATACAGTTGTCATCAAACAAACCAAGCAACAGGACCAAGCCTATGGACCTCCCAATGTATTTGTTAGATTAACATTTTTATGTTATTCTCAAGTGTTTCATGAATCTGAAACTATGACTATTCATCACCGGGTGCAGTGGGAACCATCAAGACTAAACATAAGAATGCTAACATTTTCATTCTGGGTTCCTCGGGGAGAGGCCGGCGCATCAGTAGTGCAGGATGTCCTGAGGGTTTTCTGCTATGGGGGTGGTACCGGGGTCGCGGTGTCATGCGCTTTCAGTTTTTTTCATGGCAGCAGCAAGTGTAAGTCTCACCCTCTGCAGCCTGGGGTCGATGAAAATGAAAGCAGACAGGACTATCCAGCAGAGAAGGTAGTGGGGAGTGTTTCATCTTTCACTCAACCCGCTTCCCCTGTAGCTTAAAGCATCACACTGAACTCTGAAAAGGTCACTCTTACATTTGTTAAACTGTTGGGGTGTTTTCCTATCCATTTGTTAGAGCAACTGATGGATCAAACACACTGGTGATGCATATTTGAGACACGCTGAAGAGTGTGTGGCTGCTGATGTCGGTACAAAGCTACAGTGAGATGTGAATGTTGTTCCAATTAGCGGCGGCTGAAACTGTGTGTTTTTCTACTTGGATACTGATATGTATCTACTGGAAGATTCAATTAAACGGGCTCCACAGATTTTAGGCGTAAACAACAATTTAAGCAGCACTCGGTCTGAGATAATGATCGTGATGTGTAATTTCTTCCGTGGCTCAGGAGGGGCTTTATACATTGTAAGAAAATAACCACTGATGATATAATGGGGATCCAGCTTATCTTGTGCTTGGAGAATAAAAATTGAAAGAGACTGAGCTACAAAAGATTTGTGGAGGCTGAAAGACATGCTGTTTGCTAATCATTAGGGCCTAATTTATTTAAAATTTTTTGGCATTATGATCATTTAAGACCTTGAAAGCATGGTAAACAGGCCTCTGATGTTTTCATCTACTGTCATAACTGCTACTTTATCTTGGATTTACACCTGGTTGAATTAAGTGATATATCTTAGCCACATGTTGAGTGTTATGGAGACGTACCTTCATTACTGTCATTAAACTTGATGTTTTTTGGCGCATTGTTGAAGCACTGACCGATGAAAAGCACTACAAATCTGGATATTTGTGATGCTTTGGCTTCAATCAGTCTTTGTTTAATCCATGTCTTCTGAAACCTCCAACTTTGTGAAAGTGTACTCATAAATTGACAGAAGAAACGGATCATCTTTTTTTATGTATTTTTTTATGTTTTTGATCATTGTGTTCAACCACATTGATGTAAAAATTCCAGTTGATTTGTAGCATTTGCTGATACGGCCCAATACTGTCAGAGATATCGTGGGATCACTAACGCAGTATAAAGTACAGTATATTGAGAATATCTCTGTTGACAAAATTTAGTCTCTGTGTGCAGGGATGTCATATCATTCAAGCCTAGTTTATGCATATTTCACCTACAGCATGAGAGATTTTATCTGCATCCACTGTATCAACACTCACTCTACTGTTCGCGTCCTGATCCCCAGACGTACATTTTCATTCTGGTCTTAACCGAATGCTTGGCACATGTCACTGCTTCAGTCTTTTTAAAGTCACTTGGAGAAAAGCTGGAGAGCCAGTGTGACGTGCAGTTAGTTTTATCTTTACACAGATATTGGGACGTCGGGGATAGCCAGATTTCAGATGTCTGCACTTTGTAGTGTTAATGTCATGCACTTTTTTTTTGGTGTGCACGTAGTGTGTGTGGAGGCTCCTATGAGGTGCTAACGTCTTAGTAAGGAGGCTCATTTGCAGCAAAACAAACTTGAATTTCACAGACAAGCTAAGTCTTGTTAGGATTTATCTCCAAATGTGGCTTTAATTTTGTTAAGAAATATGATAAACTATTTATGAATTTAGTTTTTTACCCTGACAAAAATCAGATGAGGTTGAACTCACTCACTTTGCCTGAGACGAGATACAATGTTGCCAATGAAAAGGATGACGCTGATTTATTTTTGCAAAACAAATGGGGATTTTAAAATCCAAGAATAGACAAGATTAAGACTATTGACATATTTTAATTAGTTTACATTAAACAGCCAGAGGATTTGGTGTCTCATTAACAAAAGGAAGTTGTTGAGTCCCTCTAGGAATTTGCAATGCACCGTCAAAAAAATTAATCGACCAATCCCCCGGGAATTCTGTGCGATGTTGCAATTTAAAACACTGTAAGATGAATCACAATTTATGTTAGAAAAGCTGTCACAAAATCAAGCACTTAAGGCCACAACAATCAAAAGGTCCACAAAAACCTGGAGGAACTGGTTATTATCACCTCATTACAGAGTGTTCCTCAGGTTGAAGGTGTACATAAATATTTGCTAAACATGCTAATGACAGGGTCAAAAACCCAGTTATTCAGAATTAATTGGTGTAATTTGCGTCGCTTTTTTTTTTTTTTTTTTAAGGCGACGCTTTGTGCAGGCAGAAATGAGTTGAAATGTTTTCAGCCTAAGAATTACATCACCATTATGGTAATTGTTTGAAAAGCAACATTTCACGTGGCATCATGCACAGCAGCCTATGTGCTATTTTTAACCATGGTCATGTTCCCACATGAATTAAAGATTCAAACCTTTTTAATAATTTATTGTCATTGAGAGAGATGTTTTGGTTGGCTTCCCTCTGTCTGGCCTAGCTGGCTTTGAAACACCCACCTGTGCATTTGTGCGTGCACACCGGACCAGCTTCCATCAAAGCTGTCATTAGTGAAGCTGGCTGTGGCGATGATTCATTCACAAAAGGGCCTCATTTAATTACTCCCAAATCCGGTCGCGTGGATACCCGGGAGGAGCGTCTGCTTTGCAGCGGCAGTGGGCGATCAGATCTGAGCCACGCGCCACATCACAAACGGCTCTCAGATCCCCACGGCTCGCCATTCACGTGAACAGGCTTTCAATCTTCCGCGCTCACACCAAAGAGATTTCTGCCCACCTGGTGTGTCAGAGCTGGTCTAATAAACCTGTTTATGCATTAAACACTGTGGGGACACTTAGTATTCCTGACAGACGTGACCATAGACAAGTAATCACAGCAATAACTGCATCCTATTAAATCCCCAGCTCTTCTAAGATGCTCTCTAGGTTTGTTGTCAAGGCTACAATGCGCTTACACAAGTGTTGGGATACAGAAGTCTTTTTCTAGCCTTCATGATCAACCTTTTTTTTTTTTGTTCCAGACAGATGCAACATTTGTGGCTTCTAAATTCAATCACATTAATCTCAAATTTTCAAGATG